>NC_056743.1:76138610-76293610 GCF_019279795.1 Protopterus annectens
ATATATATATATATATATATATATATATATATATATATAGATAGAGAGAGAGAGAGCGATACCTCATATATATATATATATATATATATATATATATAAAATAGATAAATATATGTGTGTGCAGATGTACACAGACACACACACACACACACACGTCTAATTTGGAGTCAATGTGAAAAACAACTGCCTTTATTAAAAGAATTGAGGCATTTTGTTAGTGTATTGATGCTTCTAATCGGTAATTTGATTATATATATTTTTTTCTTTGCCTTAAGTATCAGGACTTTTCACTTTTTAAAATATGATTTTGAATTATAATTATTATAATTTATAAAATCTCATAACTGCATATTTTTGGATTAGACAACAATGTAAGCCTATTTAGTCTACTGAAAGGAAAGGGCAATGTTTTAAGAAGTCATACCATTTCAGTGTATATTTTAAGGTGCAGCTTCAGCACACTTTTATAATAGTAAATATTAGGACATCAAAAACAGTAAATAAATAAGCTAATGCTGTCATTTTAGCATAAAGTAGAATGTGTATAGGAGAGTTTTGTCAGTCATTTCTCTCAACTTGTCATACTACAAGTAAGACTGACAGAACTCAGCTACTTACTTTCCATTTTCAGCTAAATTATACCTGCTGCAGAGTTTCTGCCTCTCACTTTTAAAAGCATATGGAAGCATTGCTGAAAATAATTCAAATTTTAAGCAGTGCTTGCCAGGATATTGTTTAAATGAGTTGTTAGATTCAGAGAAACTGACATTCACATATCAAAAATTATGACAATTCCCAAACCTGCATAATAATATGAAAGGTTTATATACCTTATTTTATATTTTTGGTGTACAATTAGCATACTCCATAATTATTGCTTAAAGTTACAACCCACTTTTTTTCACATCTGCTACATTTTAGTAACTAACTGCTCCAATTCATTACTAGATATTCCTAAACTTGACATCTTACTTGCACATTGGGTAAAATACCAGTTGTCGATGTCTGAAGCTATGTAGCTGCTAGTTATATACCCCATATACGAGATCCAGAGTATCTTCTGCGGAATAAAATGACCAGCTGTAAGGAAGACAGTGTGCCTCTTTATAGCACAGTGCAATACTAGCAACAAAATGTTTTTTCAGTGTAGGACCACAACACCATACAGGGGTATGCAAATACCCCGGCCTCTGCCAATGTTCCTTCATGCATAAAGCCTGTGGCCATCCTTTGAAAGAGCAGTAAAGGCAGTCTTTATTTACATGTAGGTACTTTGTCTGCCTCATCTCACATTGTTAAAGATCAGAAATTGATCAGAAGAATGGTCTGTGGGGTCAACACAGGATGAGGTAAGGGATCCTTGGGGGCAGAATATGATTACTTTGTCTGTCTCATCTGACATTGTTAAAGATCAGAAGAAGGGTCTATGGGGTCAACAGAGGATGATGTAAGGGATCCTTGGAGGCCAGAACATGATTACTTTGTCTGCCTCATCTCACATTCTTAAAGATCAGAAATTGGATCAGAAGAACGGTCTGTGGGGTCAACACAGGATGAGGTAAGGGATCCTTGGGTTCCAGAACGTGATTACTTTGTCTCATCTGACATTGTTAAATATAAGAAATTGGATCAGAAGAAGAGTCTATGGGGTCAACAGAGGATGAGGTAAGGGATCCTTGGGGGCCAGCACATGATTAGGTGAGGGATCCAAGGGGCCAGTACAGGATCAGGTGAGGGGTCCTTGGGGGCCAGTACACGATTAGGTAAGGGATCCAGGGGCCAGCACAAGATTAGGTGAGGGATCCATGGGGCCAGCACAGGGCAAGTAGGTTTATAAATAGCCACTGTTATGCTTCTGACATACTGGTATAGGAGATGTACCGCATCCATACTGTCAGGAGTAGAATTCATCTGTGGTTGGGGTGGGAGTGGGGATTGGGACAGGCCCGGAGCCTTGTACTTTTGTGTTCAAGATTGCTTGTGGTGATTGAGCAGATTTATGAGATGTAATTAAGGAGCTGCTTGCGTTCTGTGAATCACAGAGTAGGCAAATGAATGGAGTAGGTTCAAATTATCACTTACCTTTTTCATAGCTGTAGTTAGACATTTGTCTACCTGTGCAATTCCCAGAGTAAAGTTCTCCTGGAAGGAAATTTTGCCAATTGTTTACAATGCTGCTCCTGCTGTGACTACTGTGTTGAGGGGTTATTGTTTGTAAAAAACAGTAATAAATAGGCTGCTCTACATGGTACATAAGTGGGTTAATACCAGTGGTGATGCTACTGTCACCAGTTATTTAACAAAGGGAGTAGAATGCTATTGTCAAAGACCGTTGTGTGTTGTGCTGAATGTGGCTGCTATTGACAGTAATGTCACTAGTGTTCTGCATTTGCTGAGAGGAAGGATCAGTTTATCGATGTACTCACTACCTGGTATGTTGAGGGATCTATTTGGTGGCACTGTTTCTGTAAAGTACTTTGAGCACTAGAGATAATTTAGTTATTAATAATTAATGACCAGTAAGCTCCGGCTGGGAAGAATTCACTTTTCAGTGGACATCCAGGCAGAAAATCCACCCCTCACTACTGGGTATGATATAGTGCAACATAAACTGATACATTTTGCATGGAAAATATGACGTCAGTTCCCAAAGTACTTTTCCACATCCACAGGTCTTCAACTGAAGAGAAACAACTGTACCTTGGCTTACTGTAGAAAAAAAAATCCATGAATTTTTGTCTTGTCTTGTCTTGTCTGAGCAAGCCTTCCATACCTCTTACACTCTTAGTGCAAGAAATGTGGACAAAGCCTAAAATAGGGACAGATTTTAAGTATTGCTCTTATAAACTTAGAAAATTATCAGAAAAACAGGATTTGTGTTGGCATACATTTTTATGAAGGGTATGAAGTTTCAGTCTCAAATGTACGCCATTATTTACTGACTGAGGTATTTAGTGATTTGCCAGAAAAAAAACATAAATTTTATGAAGAACAAAAAAAAAAAAAAAAAAAAAAAAAGCATGCGACAATCTGGACATTCTGTGAAAATATGGACCAATGAGAGGTATGCCTGCCTTGACTGAGTACCTGGGTTTCCTGAAATGCATGTGCCAATCAGGTCCTCTTTCTGTGCCTTGCTTCTGACCCCCGTTCTTCAGCTGTAACACACACACAAAGAAAGAAAACATTTTCTTTTATGTTAAACTCTAGCAAATTGCATAGCCCACACAAGGAGTGCTTCAGCACTCGGCCTTTAACTAGAAAAAAAAAGCAAGCAAATCATGTTTTTTTTCTTTTAAGCTGTAGCAAACTGCTTGCTACAAATAGTTGCAATTTAGGCAAGAGTGCCACAGAGCTCATTTTGACCACAAGTTGAGTGCTGGCATTTAAAAGTCAGTCTACACTAAGAAGCTTTTAGGATCAACCAGTCACGCCCCCTAACACTTTGTGCCCAGAACATTTGCACCCTTGCCCTGCCATAGTTATGCTACTGAAGATACATGACCCACCCAGCTCTTCAACTGAATAGGAAACAAGAAAAAAGAAATATCGGCTTGCCACAAAAAACGCTTAAGTGCCATTCTGTGCTAGCATTTCGATACAGAGAAAAAGAATATGCAGGAACTCTTGATCATGTTCCCTAGCACTTTGGTTGCCCTCTTCACCCCACCCTTGTTATGCTATGGGCCCTTAGTGCAGCATTTAAACAGTGACTATACCATCTACAATTGTTTGATTATTGATTTAAGTTTATTGGCATGGACGTTGATTTCATTTGACCGTTTATGTGGTGGTGCTCCCGTAGCGCTATCGCCTGACAGTAAGACGTTGTGCCATTCGATTCTCTGCTAGAGCGTCTTCTGTCTGGAGACATGCGTGAATGGGCGTACCTTCATTGAAGGTTGTGGGCCAGAGCTGGCAACTCGGCACATAAAAATCTACTGCCAATCATTAGCGGACCGGAGTTCCGTTGTGGCGACCCCTAACCGGGAAAAGCCGAAAGACACAACATTTATAAGCACAACACAGATGCATGCAATCACGATGCTCAGTGAGACATGATAAAAGAAAGTTTAAAGAATAAACCAGACAAGATGTGAGGGAAAAGCAGATCATGTAGTTATGGTGAGCTGTTTACATGTACACAGAGGCACAGGTTCACGTTTTTCAGTACATTAATTATCAAAAAAGATGTGCTTTTTGGTTACACGAAACTGCAACATAAAATAGAAAAGGTACCTGATTCTAAAAGACGTGCTGTCATTGTAGCTTACCAGTTACTCTAAGAGCAGGTCTTTTGGTATCTGGCCCCTGGTGTTAGTCTGTTTATATATAGGCCTTAGTCAGAAGTAAGTCACTTACACTGAGAACAAGTCTTTCAGAATCAGAGCATGCTTGCACTGAGGACAACTGTTTTGGAATCTGTCCCATTCATGTGAATCTAATACTACATATGGGCATGAGGAATGCCTTGTGCTGAACAATAAAATGTAAACTTTGACGGAAGTAGGAGAGATGCATGGAAGTTCTGTAGTTAATACCTTATATTGCACCTGCACCATTTCTCCGCTTCTCAAAGCCTAACTGCTGTTGCTTGTTGCTGACATAGATATTTAATATGTACCAGATACTAATGCCATGTGGATGCCTCTCTACTCCTAATGCCAGTAACTTTTATTTAATGTCTATCTCTTTTCCTTTGTTGTTCATTATTTCTTGTCGAATTGTTTTTTTTTTTTTTTTACCAGTAATTATATGTTACCTTTGTTGTATTTACTATTGAAATTAACTCACATTATGTGTATACACTTCTATGTTTATGTTATTGTGGAGCTTTTCTCACCGTGCCTCCAATGAAAATAGGCTCATTACAGCCCGGTGGACTACCCGGTAAAAAATGCAAATAAATAAATATTTGTCTCTACGGTAAGCTGTGGTGCCAGCTTGACAGATTGTCACAAGATGGTTTTGTGCGATGAGGTTTTAATGCATGATGGTGAGAAAGTATTTCCATTGTTTAAATTTGGCAGCACTAAAAACAAATCTGTAACAAGTGTTGAAGAGAGAAGTACAAATAAGGTGAGAATTCTCTTTTGAACAAATACTTGGTGACAAATGAGTGAGCATGAGTGCTGGGAATAGGGGCTGATAACTACTGAACATGAATGAAAGTGCTACAAATGGCTGTCTGTACTTATATGTGTGTTTGTGTGTGTGTGTATATGTGTATATATATATATATATATATACACATGCATATATGTAGGTTCATAGGTGTGCACTAGGTTAATGGCCCTGGAGCCTTTACAAGCCTAGCCCATAGGATTACCCTGGCATTGTGCCACCCGACATTAGTTCCCAGTTCCTCTGTTGAGTAGAGCCACTGGAGTGAGCCCCGGGGTGAATTTTCTATTTCTCATCTACTCACCAAGATTTCTCTTGAAGAGAGCCAGTGAGGTGCTCTGTCTGACATGTATGGGAAGTCTGTTCCATAGCATGGGCAGTGTCTGGGTTATGAACCTGTCCCTCCCAGTATGTTCTGTTGATTGTGGAAATGAGGTTGAGGTCTCTGGAGTGTGTGTTGCAGAGGGATTGGGATTTCTTTAGATGTAGCATTTCTAACAGAGCTGGGTCAGACATGGCTTTGTAAGTCAAGCAGAGATCTCCTCTGATATGATACAGAGAATAGTTGGAGTTTTTAGAGTCTGTCCATATAGGACAACTGTTTAAGGCTTAGGATCATCTTTGTGAGGTACTTTTGTGGCTTCTCCAGTTGCTGCAGATGTCTAGTAAAGGAACATGCCAAATGGGGCATTGTACTTGATGATTGGCCTAATGAGGGAAGAGTAGAGGGAGACAATTACCTCTTTCTTCCTGGATGCAAAACCCTTAGTAATGAGATGTGCCACATAGAAGGACTTTCTGACCACAGTGGCAATGTGGTGGTCAAAAGAGAGGTTGTTGTCAAACTGTGTTCCCAGATCTCTTATAACGCCTTCTGTGTTCAGTGGGCTACCATCGATGTGGTAATTCATGGGAACCAAGTTTTTCCCAAAGGGGATGACGACAGCTTTTTTTGGCATTGAACTTAAGGGCATGGTTTTGACACCAGCTGTTGGTCTCACTGAGGCCTTTCTGTAGGATGTCAACATCACTTGGAGAGTTAATAATAGCTCCCAACTTGCAATCATCTGCAAACTTTGTCAGCCAGTGTCCCTTTGTGTTGGCCTGGACTTCAGAGAAGTAGATACTAAACAGGAGAGGACCCAGGACTGAACCCTTTGGGACTCCATTCGTGACTGGTCGGCAGTCAGACTTGGAGTCAGCTACTTTCACACTGTGGGTTCTGTCTGTGAGCCAGTTTGCAGCACACCTAGTGATATAGGGGTTGATGCCTAGCTTAGTGAGTTTTTCTTTGATTCCTGAGTGGGGAATGGTATCAAAGGCCTTGGCCAGATCAAGGTAGGCTGTATGAACCACCTTGCCTTCGTCCACAGCTCTGGTGACTGACTCAAAGAAGTCAACCAGGTTGAGCAGGCATGATCTACCTTTAACAATGCCAACCTGTGTGGGATCCAATGTTTGGAGATTCACTATATCCTTGTTTATTAGGTCCATGATGATGCGTTCCATAGCTTTTCATATCAGACTCGTCAGACTAATGGAGTGATAGTTCCCAGGGTCTGTAGTCGCTCCTCCTTTGTGGAGAGGGATGACTGTAGCAGTGCGCCATTCAGTAGGGACAAAGCCTGAGGTGAGGGTGTGATTGAACAGGGCACACAGGTGTGGTGCCAGTTCACTCTGTAGTGCATGTAGAACACAGCCAGGGATATTGTCAGGTCCCATGGATGCTGTATTCTTGGCCTTGGACAGTGCTGTTTTAACCTGTGCAGCAGGAATACTGGATGCCTTGCAATCTACTGGTATTGTGATTGGTCCTTTGGGGGGGAGGGGGGTAATGTTGACACTGAATCTGCCGGCCAGCATATTGGCAATATCTGTTGGCTCAGTATAGGAGGTACCATTGTGCAGTAGCTCAGATCAAATCTGAGTATTGTCATGGAGATTCTTTATATAACTATAGAAGGCCTTGTGGTTGTCTTTACTATCTGCTGCAATTCTGTTTTCATAGATAGCTTTAGAGGATTTGATGAGGGATCTCAACTTTTTGTTGAGACTAATAAGGGAGTTTTTCCAGTCTTGAGACTTCGTCTTATTCTGCATCAATTTCTTCCTTTTGTTGTAGAGTTTGTTTATGTCAGGGGACCACCAGATTGGCTTCCTTTTTTGGAGGAGGAGAGCATCTTTGTTCTATTGGGTATGACAAGATCCATGCATTTTTGAACATGTTCATACACTGCATTGGTGTATGATTCGGTGGTCATGCAACTACTCTCCATTCGCATGGGTGCTATGAAGTTAGCCACTTGTGTTTTTAAGAGCCTAAAGTTAGCTTTGGAGAAGTTTTTCATGGTTATTACCTTTGCAGGGGGTGGGAGAGATGTGGATTTCCAAGGTGATTAGTTTGTGGTCGGATCTAACCAGGGAGGAGTTGACTATTGGTGTAGAGCAACAGTCTCCCATGTCAGTAATGACCCAGGTCAAGGATGTTGCTACCTCTAGTGGGGGTAATAACGAGCTGGTCCAGGGCATTGGAGTTATGAATTCCAGGAAGAGTTGGGCAAGTATATTGGTACATGAGTAGTTTTCCCAGTTAATGGAGGGGTAGTTGAAGTCGCCCAGTATGAGAGTGTTAGATTAGACCCTAATATTCTCCAGGTGCTTACGAACGTGGAGTGTGAGTCTTGGGACATGGTTGGGGACCTATAGCAGGATACAACCTCAATCACTGTCTTACCCAATGTTAGCTGCACCTGAAGTATCTCTGATGCATTATGTTGGGGCTACCATTCTGGAGGTATGCGCATCCTTTATGAATATGGAAACACCACCGCCTTTGGAGCTTCGGTCCAAGTTCTGGGGCAGAAAGGTGTAGAATGAATTATAGCCTGATAGTGTAGGTGTGCTTTCTGGTGATTTGAACCAGGTCTCTGTTACAGCACAAATGTCAGTGTTTTCCATTTTAAGGAGTGCTTCGAGTGAGTGCATTTTTAGATTTAGACTTCTTGAGCAGCATGACCCTCAGTTTGGATTTTTTTTGTAGCTGTTACGGTGTTGATTTGGTCTTTGTAACACAGCCTAAAAAAGGCACTATAGGGGTAGCAAGAGCCTTGGCCAGTATCCAGAAGGCAGAGGTGACAGATGCGGCCATCTCTGGCAAAGCATCAAGGTCTGTCAGTCATGTCATCCCAGGCAGAAAGATACTGGGTCCCCTTGGAATGACACCAGAAACTTAGCCAATTGTTGAAATCAATAATTTTCTGCTTGTACTGTAGTATCATTCTAGGTGATGGCAGGATGCTTCTCAGGGCTAGGGTCATACCCGCCTGGGCTACATAATCCAAGAGCTCCTCCATGTCTCTTTTCATGTAGTCCAGGGAGGTATGTCTCAGGTCAGTCATATTTGTACCTGTTGTTGAGGGACCTGAGTGCGTGTGTTATGTGGCAGATCCTGGCACCTGACAGGCAGTTGACTGTTACTTTCTCCTTATTCAGTCTAGTGAGTGGGACATCACTGTGCCTCACTATTGAGTCACCTATGACTAGTGTGTTGGGCATGCTGTTTTGCCTTAGGGGTTTTGGTTGAGTGTCACACTGCTTAGGAGACTTATGTGTCTCCTGATTAGTGTTGTGCTGTGCTGAGAGCGTTTCTGCCTTGGAGGCCTCTGCTGTTTGGGTAGATTTTTATTGAGAGCCTCCGCGAAGGTGGGTGTGTGGTTTGTGTTTTTATGTGAAGGCAGTGCTGGTGTGTGTTCTGGAGGGCTAAGTGTTCCATGTGGTGTTGTGCAAGTGTTAACCTTCTCTACTTGACCAGCTATTCCAGTCTTGGCTGGAGAGTGCGTGGCTTCCAGTGTGGATATATAAGTGCATCTCTCTCAAGTCTGAGTGTTGGGAGGTAAGACGAGAGGGTTGCCAGTGTACATGAGGCAGTTGCTACATTGCCTTAGGATGCCCGAGTTCACCAGGTTAATAGGAGAAAGCACAGGGAACTGACATTTAGACATAACTGGAGTGGTGGGCATTAATAATAAGTACTGGAGTTGTTTTCTTGTAGAACGTTTAGTGCTGGTAGCACTTTTGTGTGCTACAATAATTGCTGCAAGAAGTCTGGTAAAATGCTAGACTAATAAGCTAGTAAAAGTGCAGGAGAGGAGAGGAGAGAACTAGCAGATCTAGGGGAAAAATTGAAGAGCAGACTTTTTGGCACCACTCAGAAGCTTACAAACAGTCCTGGATACAGCAAATCTGTATCTGGACTAGACTAGTTACAGGAAAGGCATAATATGAGCACAAATGTGGGCTTTTAAACCAGAAAGGTGAAAGAGAGGGAAAAACTGACCAAACGGCCAATAAACTACAATTTCTGGCCAGAAACCACTCCTCTTGTGGGTAGATAGGCTACCTACCTGGGGTGGGAGGTTGGTATAATGGTTAAGGTGTTTACCTTACAGACACAAGGTGCAGGGTTTGATTCTCACAAGGGGTAATTGGCTAGGCTTAAAATGACCCACAAGGGCAGTTAGCCTAGTACTAATCTATGAACCAGTGCGTACCACTTCCACTGATAAGTTAGAAAGTTTCCCTCCAACACAGAAAGGCTTGGGAGGGTCTCAGAAGCTTACAAACAGTCCTGGATACAGCACATCTGTATGTGGAATAGACTAGTTACAGGAAATGCAGGAAACAAGCTTAGAACTTTTTTTTTTTTTTTTTTTTTTTTTTACAGAAAAGCAGCTAAAACAGCACTAAAAACAATTCAAATGCAGTGCAAGCTAGAACACTTGAGTTGTAGCAATATTAAAGCAAATACAGTTTAAATCAATGCAATTTATTCAAACGGTATTCTGAACTGAATTCAATTATTGTTTTATTCAACTCTGAACATACATAAATATATATATATATATATATATATATATATATATATGTGTGTGTGTGTGTGTGTGTGTGTGTGTGTCAGTGTGGACAGATACATACAGACATAATAAGTACACATAAGACAATTGTTTAAATTATTACTTACCTTTTCAAAGCAGTAGTTGGACAGTTGTCTGCCTGTGTAATTCCAGGAGTAAAGTTCTCCTCACCCAACAGTTGTGGACTAAAAACAAAACAAAAAAAAATGCTAACTGCAGGAAGGAGATTATTCTTGCTCACCAGCCACTAACACACACAATAAAAGCAAATAAGCTGATTCATTTAAACAGGTTAAATAGCAAGAGCAACTTCTGATATCAGCAACGCTACAAGTCTTAACCTCAAGATGCACGCACTTGAGGCACTCCTCACTATGGAGAAAATCTATATCTGTGCAGTAACAGAAACCTGGTTCAAGGCTCCAGAGAGCACCCCAGCACTACCAGGATTCAACTCATACCATTATTTTCAGCCCCAGAACTTGGACCAAAATACTAAAGGAGGGGGAGTATCCATTTTCATCAAGGATACCCACACCTCCAGGTTAGTGGCACTGCACAAGGCAGCGGAGACCATCCATGTGCAACTAACAGTAGGTAAAGCTGCTTTTCAATTTGTAGCCTGCTACAGATCACCAACCTTGTCTCAGGACCCCCACTCGGCATTCCTGAGAACATTAGAGAATATGAAGATCTCACCAAACACCATGATATTGGGGGATTTCAACTACCCAAACATTGACTGGGAAAACTACTCAAGTCCCAACTCTTTTGCCCAATAGTTCCTTGAGTTTATAAACTCAAATGCTATAGAACAACTGGTCACCACTCCCACAAGAGGGGACAACATATTGGACTTGGTCATCACCAACATGGGGGCTAAATGTTCCACACCAGAGGTAAACCCCTCGTTGGTAAGATCAGACCATAAACTAATCACAATGGACATCCACATCCAGACCCCACCCTCAGCCAAGGGAACCACTGTGAAAAACTTCTCAAAAGCAAACTTCACACTTCTCAAGACCGAGGTGGAAAGTTTCAAAGCCCCTGGGCAAATGGAAAATGCTACCCAGACCACAGAATCCTTTATAAATGCACTCTGTGAGCACCTACAAGAATGCATGGATCATGCCATCCCAAGTAAAACCAAGACTCACTCCTCCAAAAACAGGAGACCAGTCTGGTGGACCCCGGCCATAAATAAGCTATACAACAGAAGGAGGAAACTATTACATGATAAGGAAAAAATCCCAAAATGGGAAGGCATTCCTGATCATTACTAGCAAGAAACTTCAATCCCTCATAAAATCATCAAAGGCTAGCTTTGAAAGAAAAATCGCCAAGGACTCTAAAGATAACCACAAGGCTACGTCAGGAACCTGGGTGGCAACTCTCAGATATGCTCTGAGCTGGTGCAAAATGGCACAAAATGCACTGAACCCACGGACATTGCCAACATCCTGGTGGACAGGTTCAGTGCAAACTTTGCCCCCCCCTTCCCCCCCAAAAGGGCCAGTGTCAATCCCAGAAGGATCCAGTCCACCAGTTATCACAGACACACAGGTGAAAGCAGCCCTCTCCAAAGTAAAAAAACACAGCATCAATGGGACCGGATGGTATCCCGGGCTGCGTCATACACAAGCTCCAAAATGAACTAAACCCTCACATAAATTCTCTGTTCCAACTCAGCCTTACCACAGGCTGTGTACCCAATGAATGGCGTACAGCAATAGTGATCCCGCTCCACACAGCTGGCGCCACAACGGACCCCAGGAACTATCGCCCTATAAGCCTGACTAGCCTGGTCTTCAAGGCTATGGAGCACATCATCATGGATCTCATAAACAAGGACATTGGGAACCTCCAAACACTGGACCCTACCCAATTTGGCTTTGTTAAAGGCAGATCTTGCCTCTTAAACCTAGTTGACTTCTTCAAAACAGTTATCAAAACCATAGATGAGGGAAAGGTAGTCCACACAGCCTAACTGGACCTCGCAAATGCCTTCGACACAGTACCCCACTCTGGCATCATAAATAAGCTTACCAGCTTAAACATTAACCCATATGTCACAAGATGGGTTGCAAACTGGCTCAGGGATAGAACTCACATGGTCAGAGTTACGGCTGCCATGTCCTACTCTAAACCGGTTACAAGTGGCATCCCACAGGGCTCAGTCCTGGTACACCTCTTGTTCAGTATATACTTCTCTGAGGTACAGGCAAACACGGGAGGACTGTGGCTTACCAAGTTCGCAGATGATTGCAAGCTGGGAGCCATAATTGACTCTCCAGCTGACACAAGCATCCTCCAGATGGGCCTTACGGAGACGAATACCTGGTGTCAAAACCATGGCCTCAAGCTAAATGCCAAAACGTGCATAGTCATCCCCTTTGGGAAAAATAAAGTACCCACAAACTACCACATAGGAGGTAATCCACTAAGCACGGAAGAAGTAATTAGGGATCTGGGGACCCAAGTAGATAGTAACCTCTCCTTTGACAATCACATTGCCAAAGTGGTTAGAAAAACCTTCTATATAGCTCACCTAATCACAAAAGGGTTCACATCTAGATCAAGAGAGGTCATTGTGCCCCTCTACTCATCGCTCATCAGGCCCATAATTGAGTACAATGCCCCATTTGGGATGTACCTTACCCGACACCTGCAACAGCTAGAGAGAACTCAAAAATACCTCACCAAGAGGATAGTGGGCCTCAAACAGATGCCCTATGCAGCGCAACTAAAGAAACTCCAGCTCTACTCAGTTGCTTACCACCTACTCAGAGGCGATCTCTGCCTGACGTTCAAGGCCATGTCTAACCCGGAATTGTTGGACATGCTCCACCTTAAGAAAAACAAATCCATTAGAGCTACATGCTCCAGGGATTTAAACCTTAGCACAACAATTAACAGGACATGCTGGAGGGATAGATTCATATCCCAAAGGCTTCCCTCGCTCTGGAATAAAATCCCAGTCCATGTTAGGCAGAGCTCCTCACTAACCCTCTTCAAGAGAAATCTTGATGAGTGTATGGGAAATCGTAAATTTACTCCTGGGATCACTTCTATGGCCCTGCTGGACAGAGGCCCAGGAATCTAGTCTAAAAGGGAGGCGAAAGCCAACAAATTCCAGCTAGGCTTATAAATGCCCTAGGGTAGATAGCCTAGTTCTTACCTATGAACATTTCTGTGGTGACATAACTACAGTATTGTTGTTTTTTAATTGAAGGATGTTCATGAAAAGAATAGCACTCTAGCCACCCAGCTAATCATTTTCAAGGTGTGACATTTCCTAAACATAATATACAATATGGTCACTTGGTCTTACGGTCAGCTGCCTACACCTCCCCCTCCTCCTGTCCTACTTCTTTCAAATCACTATTTCACATTTCAGTGACATGACCTTGTGCACCCTTATGTTGTCCTTTTCATCTTTTCTGGTCTCATTTGTGAACACTTGCAACTTGTCTAGTATCTGGTAAAAACTTTCCTTGTCCATAACATGCACCCTTTTTAATAGTTTCCTGTAGACTCCTTCCAGCAAGGCTATTATCCCTTCTCCTTGCATGGCCCATAAATTGCACAAACAAATCAGTGAGTGGCCAGCCTAGGGTGTGGCAGGATAGGATTGTTGCTATTGCATTCTGTTTGCCACAACCCTGTCACTCTGCTTCTGATGGTCCATTCTTGATGCGATCATCACCTCTCGATTATTGTAGTTCTCTGTTGTCATCCCAGACTAATACTTAATACCAAGTTTGCTTGTCACCCAGCTGCAGGACTTTGTAACCTTTAGAAATCCTTCCTTTAAACTCTTCTTCTTCCCATCTTTCACCTCTGCACCTGTCTACATTCCATTAGTGAAGTCTAACTTGTTTTCTCCATGAAGTGTTTGAGATACACACACTGAAGGGTACATCTTGATCCCGTATTAAACATCCCTAGCACTCCTAGCAGGTGTTTGTGCCAGTTTTAGTCAAAGACCACAGTGAAGTGCAGAGAGATCACACTTACTCCTTCTTGAGATCTCCTGTATCCCTGACACAAAACAGGATCATGTTTATTTGGTACACAGATTCTAATAAGCATGAAACCATACTGATTGTTATTGTGGAGACTATTTTCCTCTTAGAAATTCCACCAGCTTTTCCATCAGGATTTTCTCAATGACATTCCTCACTGCTGCTGTTAGGCTAGCAAGCCTGTAGCTCCCTCAAATTTTCATACAGTCTACTTGAACATACTACCACACCAGCACAAATAAAAAAATGAGGGTTATGCTACTCAACGCCAGAAGTTTAAATCTCAAAATGCATGTGCTCGAAGCACTCCTCAATATGAAGAACGTCGACATCTGTGCAGTAACTGAAACCTGATTCAAGGCTCCACAGAGCACCCCAGCACTACCGGGCTACAACTCATACCACACATTTCGGCCACAGAACATGGACTGAATCACAAAAGGAGGGGGTGTATCCATACTCGTCAAGGATACCTACACCTCCAGGTTAGTGGCACAGAATGATACCTCCGAGATCATCCATGTGCAACTAACATCAGGCAAATCTGCAATGCAAATTGTGGCCTGCTACAGATCACCCTCCATGACCCAGGACCACCACTGTGCCTTTCTGGAGACACTGGAAAACATGAAGGTCCTACCGAACACCCTGATATTGGGCAATTTCAATTACCCTACCATTAACTGGGAAAACTACTCAAGTACAAACTCCCAGGTCCAGCGCTTCCTGGAATTTATCAGCTCAAATGCCCTGGATCAGCTGGTAGACTCCCCTACCAGAAGGGAAAACATATTGGACCTGGTCATCACCAACATGGGCGACAGGTGTTCCACACCAGAGGTCAACCCATCACTGGTTAGATCAGACCATAAACTAATCACTCTGAATGTCCACACCCCACCACCACCCCCAACTAAGGAAACCACAGTAAAAAACTTTTCTAAAGCAAACTTCACCTTACTTAAGACAGAGGTGGTATGTTTCACAGCCCCCACGCTAAAGGATAACGCTGCCCAAGATGCAGAAACCTTTACAAATGCACTCTATGAGCACCTACAAGGATGCATGGATCATGCCATCCCTAGCAAAACCAAGACTCACTCCCCTAAGAGAAGAAAACCAGTCTGATGGACCCCTGCTATACAATAGAAGGAGGAAACTAGTTCAGAAAAAAGCAAATCCCAAGAAGGAAAGACATCCATGATCAGTATCAGTAAGAAACTAAGGTCCCTCATAAAATCCTCCAAGGCTAACTTCGAAAGAAAAATAGCCAAGGATTCGAAAGATAACCACAAAGCCTTCTTTAGCTATGTCAAGAATCTAAGTGGCAACTCACAGATATGCTCTGAGCTAGTGCAAAATAGCACAAAATATACTGAACCCACTGATATTACCAACATCCTGGCAGATAGATTCAGTGCAAACTTCACCCCCCCTCACCCCCAAAAGGGCCCACAACAATACCGGAAAAGTGTAGTGTCCCAGAAATCACAGATGCACAGGTGAAAACAGCCCTTTCAAAAGCCAAAAGAACAGCATCAATGAGGCCAGATGGTGTCCCAGGCTGCGTCTTGCATGAACTACAGAACGAACTAACCCCCCACCTAAATACACTGTTCAACCTCAGCCTCTCCACAGGCTACATGCCCATAGAATGGTCACAGCAACGATTATTCCGCTGCACAAAGGAGAGGCCACAACTGACCCTGGTAACTATCGCCTCATAAGCCTGACTAGCCTGGTTTGCAAGGCTATGGAGCACATCACCATGGAACTCATTAACGAAGACATTGGGAACCTCCAAATACTTGACCCGACCCAGTTCAGTTTTGTTAAGGGCAGATCATGCCTACTAAACCTGGTTGACTTCTTCGAGACAGTCACCAAGGCCATAGATAAGGGGAAGGTAGTTCACACAGCCTACCTTGACCTCGCCAAGGCTTTTGACACCATTCCCCGTTCGGGAATTATAGAAAAACTCACCAGCCTGAAAATAAACCCCTATGTCACGAGATGGGTTGCCAACTGGCTTACAGACAGAACTCGCATGGTAAGAATAGCTGGCTCCAGGTCCAACTCTAAACCAGTCACAAGTGGTGTCCCACAAGGTTCAGTCCTGGAACCCCTACTGTTTGGCATATACTTCTCAGAAGTACAGGCAAACACAGGAGGACTATGGCTAACCAAGTTTGCCGATGACTGCAAACTGGGAGCCATAATTGACTCTCCAGCTGACACGGACATTCTCCAAAAGGGCCTTACTGAGACGGATACCTGGTGTCAACGTCATGATCTCAAGTTAAATGCCAAAAAATGCATAGTCATCCCGTTTGGGAAAAACAAAACACCCATGAATTACCACATAGGTGGCAGCCCCCTTAATACAGAAGAGCTAATAAGAGATATGGGGACCCAGGTAGATAGTAATCTCTCCTTTGACAATCATATTGCCAAAGTAGTTAGGAAATCCTTCTATGTAGCCCATCTAATTACTAAAGGGTTCGCATCTAGAAATAAAGAGGTTAAAGTGCCCCTCTACTCGTCACTCATTAGACCCATCATAGAGTACAATGCCCCGTTTGTGATGTACCTCACAAGACACTTCCAACAGCTGGAAAGACCAAAAAAGTACCTCACCAAGAGGATTACTGGTCTCAAACATATATCCTATACAGCTCTCAGTGGCATATCGCTTACTCAGAGGTGATCTCTGCTTGACTTACAAAGCCATGTCCAACTCAGAATTGATGGACATGCTCCACCTAAAGAAATCCAAGTCACTGCAAGCCTCTCGCTCTAGTGAGATAAACCTCACCACAACAATAAATAGAACATGCTGGAGGGATAGATTCCTGTCACAGAGACTCCCCAAGCTTTAGAACAAAATTCCTAACTACATTAGGCAGAGCCCCTCACTAACACTCTTCAAGAGAAACCTTGACGAGTGGATGGTTAACAGAAAATACACCCCTGGGATCACTTCATTGGCTCTTCTTGACAGAGGATCAGTTAATTAATCAATGGGGCAGCAAAAGCTGACATACTCTGGCTAGGCTTATAAATGCCCTCGGGCAGATAGCCTAGTACCTACTTATGTACCTATGAACTTGTAGTTAATCCCACAGGTGGTGTGACCAAGGCCAGCATTCTGTTGAATACCTTCTCCTAAGAATTTACTGAACCACTGTCCAGATTCTTTATGACTTCTGGAAAGATTCCAACTCATCCCCGTGTTTTATCTTCTCTAACAAAAGTCAGGTCCCACTCAAACGCTCCCCTCTGCAGCCTGGCATCTGTCCACTGCTTTCTCCATTCTGCCACACCACCCCATTTTTAATATTGCCCTTCCTTGTATTCCTTTTTAAAGACTGAAACAAAGTATGAATTTATTGCCTATGCATTTTCCCAGTGTTTTTGATCTCTTTCTATCTTTTCTCAGCCTGTCTATATATGTATTTCCCTTCTTTCTTTCTCCTGTATACCAAATGAAGCCCCCCCCCCCCAAACTTCTGACAATTTCTGGTGTCCCCTTTTGACTTTTTACCCTTGCTGCTTACCACCTTTGTTTCCTTCAGCATTGTGTGCTTATATTGTGCTTCCTCTATCACCCCTTGTATCTATTTACTCCCTCAGTTTGCCCTAAGTTCGATAACATATCTTTGATCTCTTGACCTCAGCTTATAATAATCCACTCAAGTTTGGAGCCATACCATCAGCTTTGGCCTTGTGTTCTTATTCTCCAGTTTAAACAGCACAGTAGCATGACTGCTGTGGTCTAATGGCACTTTCATCTGTTCTTGTCATACCTTCTCCATCTTTGTTAGAACAGCGTCTAGAATTCCATCCTTTCTGGTACAATAAACAAAATACAATATCACAAAAGGCAGCTGTACCTGTCATGGTCTGTGTGACATCCCTCCTCTGGGCCATTGATCAAGGAGCCTCAATCCTCACTACTGACAATGGAGTGGAATGTTCACTGAAAAAAATAGAGAGAGTATTGTCAGATGCAGCTCTCTGCACCGAGTATAATTTCCCTTAAGAGCACACAAGGAATGCACACTCCAGTCCCTGGGCTGGGATTTCTCTCCAGACCCCAAATAAGACTCCCCACTGACCACTACAGAGCTAAGTCCTTAGTTAGGTGTTCCAAGCCAAGTCCTCCACCACCCCCTCTGTGAAATCAGTGCTCTAAGTGTCCCTGTTCAAAGTAGCTGTTACACACACTCTCTTGAGATTTGGATTTTCATACACACACACACCTACCTAGGAAAGGCTGGCACAGCTTACCCACTCTGACACCTCCACCCAGACTATAAGGTAGATTTACTGCTACCAGAACATCAGAAGCCAGCTACTTTAAGGTTCTTACAAGGGAACCCAATTATACTTAGTACAATTAATACTTATACAAATGGTAGTGTTAACCAAGCAGCAAGCCTTTCAGGAATCTGGAGCCACAGTGCCACTAAATAAATGCAAGTACTCTCAAAGGTAAAATATTTTTTAAAAGAACAGCCACAATGAAGGGTTTTAGATATATTTAATAATAAAACATGAAAATACTGAATATCTATTTACAATAAACAGAGTTTCAATCACAGAAAATATAAAAAAACAACACAGCTGGAAAGACTCAGATACAGAAAAACTACATTTAGGCAATTGCTCTATATTTCTGTAACTGACTGAAGAATTACTGTTCCCTAGTTGCTTATTAAAGCAAGGCAAGATTAAAGTGGATGGGTGTCTCTTGTCAGGTCCAAAAACAGAGTACACGCCTCACATTTCTTAATAGTATTCAAATTCAATTTCAGCGCTGGCTACAGAATAACATTTCATCTGGTTGCCTGACTCTGTTGTTGCCACAGTAACCCCCAATAGAAACTGAGCCATGATCTGGCACTGATGTATCACAATACAAACAAAGAACTTTAGCTAAGGTTTATTACAGCATCTGGAAATTGTAAAACAATTTCAACAAGCTACTCTGTGGCACCCCATGGTAGCAATTAGTTCACCACTAAGGACAGTAGAGCAGGAACCCAGTCCAGGCTTTTCACAGACATTGCATCTCTGGCTACATTCAGACCTGTGTGATAAAATATTTATGGTGTAAACCAAGTCATTTAATTTCAGGCTATTTTTTTCTTAAGGTTAGCTGGGCTGAACTTAACCCCTTCCCTTCCAATATCCTCTGTTAAAATATATACATTTCATCAGTTACAACAATACAGTCTGAGATACAGGTGTATTTCTTTTCTGTCCAGCAGGACCCACTGCTGACACATTTTTTTTAACACCAGGAACTTTACAAATACATTTGTAACACAATCATCTGTACAAATCAGTTTGCTATTTAAATGACATATAATTCTTTACAAAACTCTAGCTAGCTATGCTGGCATATGTTACACATGCACTACCCTACTCTCCCTGGCACAGCTGGCACTACCTCATGTCATCACAGTCTAATACTTCAATCATCTCCCACTTTTTCTCTTCCATAGATCTTACAGTCTTCCTAATTTGGTCCTGCCAGATTTAGATCTTCCAGGACTGTAACCGTTTTCCTTTCCCTGCTATTTCATTCCCCATTCTCTCTTCCTGCTATCTAAATTTGGGACATTATGCTGTAGTAATTTACCAGCATTCCTCCATTTCCTGAATATTAACCACCACAGTGCTTGTCCCAGGTTCTGACCACTCCCTTGTCCCATTCAAGGGATGATGATCATCATCTCTCACTTCATATGATGCACTCCTTTTTGTGGATTAGCGCACCCCCTCTTGGCCTCCTTTATTTATAATTCCTGAACGTAGTCACCTCCATATATCATCCTGTCCATATTTCTTTGATACCAGTGATCTCCACCCTAACTTCCAGTAGCACTACATGCAGCTTTACAGTTTTTCTGTGTACATTCTTTACATGATAAAATAGCACTACCCGGCTAAGCTCCAAGTAACACTTATTTACCTCTCTATATTCACTGTCACTTATTTCTTGTTTCAGCTGCTTAAGATGCCATCTGTTTCAGCTGCATCTGTCACACCCTACCCCCTTTTCCATCTTTGCTTAAAGATAAGGTAATTGTGAAATGCTTAATCAGTCCAGCTTGGGTATCACTTACTTTGAGTAAAATGGACATTCTCCCATTTTCCATGTCTGCTCAGTCTCCAGATCCTCTGATTACTGCTTCTAGGCACTAACAGCATAATCTTCTACCAGCTGGATTGAACACAACTCATTGGAAAGTTGACCTTAATAATAGCTCTTTTCTAGTCAGAGGAGTGGCAGAGAGTTCCGAGTGAGCAGGGAGTCATAATTCTTACAACTGCTGGTCAAAGTTCCGGCCTTATAGAGTGACTAGTACAATGATATAATACACAGCATTACCTGCCTTTCCCAATGTAATATGAGTGTATTATGAGGCTCTTGGTTTCCAACAGAAGTTGTATAGGCATGGGGATTCTCCAAACCCTCTCTACCCAGGACTGGAGAGCTAGCCATTGGTCATTTCATCCCCCCCTCCTTTGGCCATGCCAATATTTTGAATCTGTTCCCAAATTTGTATCCCAGTCAGTGCAAATAGATACCCTGCCTCTATGTCATTGGGCTAGCTTTACCTTACTCTTTGCTACTTCACTTGCCCATATTCCCCTTATAACATCTGCCTATGTCCTGATATATTAAGCCTTTCACTTTTTCCGTTGTTTCTCTTTCCTGTTCTACTTGCATCTTGTCTGGTCTTATTGTTGTGGCATTTCTTACCTTATTAACCACTCCCATAGTCTTCTCCAAAGCTTTTTCAGTCTCCTGTTGATCCTGTTTTCTCTGCCACCCCTAAACTCCATGAGCCAATCCACAGCCCTACACGCTGAGCAAATTGCCCATTTCTCTTCTATAGTTGTTGCTAGTCTGTTATGTTCATTTGCTGTATTATTGTTGGATACCTCACTTTACTCTGTATTTATAGATATTAATTTATCTGAACATTATTAGAATATTATAGGTATAAACTTATTTTGTAATGTAAATATATAAACATGTCTTGGTCTTGTAAAAATATTTGACTTGTTCACCTTTCTGAGGTCTGTATTTTAATCTGTTTTAGTTTTGGGGTGTCAGACAATGTGGCAGTTGAATATTTAAACAATACTATACTAGCCAAAGTGGCAACACATGTGTTTTTATTATAAAACTATCTGCTTAGTAAGGTCCTGAATCCAAGCCTTTAAAACAAGTTTGCATTATCTGTTGTTACTGACCTAGCCAAATGCCACTCTGATGTTTTTCATCATAATTGTATGTCTGGTATCTACATTATTGAAGGTAGGGAAGCAGTAAAGCAAGCTGCTTGCAGATTTAATACATGCATTGCCAAGAAATAAGACATGTCACATGTGTATGGACTGCAGTATACAGTTATGGTAGTGGGGGCTAACAGGATTTCAATTAAACAATTGAAAGAAATGAAAGACCTAGTGCAAATAATAGATTCTGAGGAAAAGCTTAATGGGAGATGCAATGGCATCATGATGGAAGAAGCTATTATTAAAAGGATTACAGAAAACACCCCAGTTACAATCTAATCAGTCTTAACCACTTTGGTTCACTTCTTCAGTGTCCCAGAACCAGAATTCATTGCACTAACCATGTCTTTTCTGTCTCAGGCTGCAAACGCTGGGAATCCCTATCTACTGATCTTGAAGACATCAGGTCATAGACATAATTTTTTGGTCAGCTTTAAGATCATCTCAAGTCCAAGTCAGTTTACAAATGATTTCCATCTGACACATCACCTAATCTCACACTCTCTCCTTTACTAGTCAGGCACATTAGTCTTTCTCAAGTCATCTCCCTGTACTAATATGTGAAATCTCCTTCACATTGTATATTTTTAACTTCTGTGTGCCCTTACTTTTGCTATCTTTTACACTTTGTGTTCTATCCCTTTACTATTTAAATGTATTCTTCCTCCTGTTCACTCCTTACTCTAACCACCCCTTTGTATTGTCCTCTCTGCAGTTTACTTTATTATTGTTACTGTTATTAATCCAGTGCTATCTTCACACAGCATTTTGTTTGTATTCATAATACTTAAGCAATAACCCATGCCTGGGTGTGAATAATGCTGGATTTACCCACGGTTGGTGTGGTTTGGTCACGAAGGCGAAGCCGGAGTGGCCAGACAAAGACAACCGTGGGTAAATCCAGCATTACCCACACCCAGAAGTGGGTTATTGCTATTATACAATGACATTATTTAAGAAAAAAATACTTACTTTTCTTAAATAATGGCATTGTATAATGGCTCCGTGCTGCCCTTCTGCAGCTGTCCGGTATTCTGCGGCAGTTCTGATGTACTGCGCATGCGTATGCTTATGCAGTACATCAGAGCTGTGTGTGGAAGCAACTGAGAAAGGAAGATCCCTATTGCTGTTTAAAAGTGTCTCTCTATGTTAAAAGAGTTTAACATAGTGAGACAGCTTTAAAAAAAAGCAACAGAGATCTTCCTTTCTCCGTTGCTTTTTTTTAAAGCTACCTCGCTATGTTAAACTTGTTTAACATAACGAGATTACAGCAACTGAGCTCTTTCATTCTCCGTTGCTGTCTAAAAAAAAAAAGACACATACTAATGGAAAATTTCCGGGCTACCGGACCTTTTTCCATTAGTATAAGTGTGATTTGCAACGGGCATTCTGACCAATCAGCGTGCACGTTTTGGAATATTGATGGGGGGGGGGGGGTCATTGTATAATTCTTATTAACTCTGTTGTCTACTGTCGTTTATATTTGTCCAGGCTGAGACTGAAATAGGTCCATTGGGATCAGTGCTCTGCTCCATTTACCAAACTGAATAAATAAAATAAATAAATGAGCAGAGCCCTATATTTATTTATTTATTTCTGTTTACCAGGGGTACTGCACTGATCAATATTGACTAAATTCAGGCTCTGCCTGTGTATATGGTAGATCTATCAGCCTGTATCATAGCACCTCTAATATTATTGAGAACTGGAGGCAGAACTAGCTGTCAAAATGACAACAGCCTGAATTGTATAACTTTTTATTTTATTTTGCTTTTGTTAACTGGGTTTGGCTGACTAGCTTTATTCAAAAACCCATTTCTTCAAAGAGCTGAGGAGAACAACTCCAACATATTACAAACGTTTTTAAAAAGTCAGCAATTTACATGAACAGATAATAAGAAATATACAGTACCATGTTAAGATGCATTTTGATAATTAGATTACATTCATATGAAATAAAGAAAAGTGCTTTCCTTGAAAACAAATGAACGAAATAAATAAAATGGATGAAGGCAAAATGGTACTCACTGTATACCTTGACCAGAACAAACTTTTGACACAATTCCGTACTTGGATATAGTAGAAAAGCTAAATAAACTGGGACTAAATCCCTATGTAGCTCACTGGATTTTCAACTGGCTCACAGACAGGATGTAGGAAACTAAACTACTGGAAGTTACCTCCCAAAAGAGATCAGTCACCAGTGTATTCCCCTGGCTTTTTGTACTGGGACCTCTCCAGCTTGGCAGTACTTTTCCAAAGTAAAAGCCAATACCAAAGGACTCTGGATGACTAAGTTTCCAGATGACTGCAAGCTAGGAACAGTCATTGAATCCCCAAATGACTTAGCCATCCTGCAGAAAGGTTTCTCTCAAATAAATAACTGGTGCCAAATTCATGGACTGAAGCTAAATGCCATTACTGTATCCTTTGGGAAGCCATCTACCTCAGGGAACTACCACATTGATTATACACCCCCTAAGTGATGACCCACTTATTTGGGTTTGCAAACGTATCTGAACAGTGACCTAACTTTTGACTAACATGTGCCCATCATTGTAAGAAAATCCTTCTGTATTGCACAGCTTATAAAGAAAGGGATTGTGTCTAGATCTAGGGATGTCATTGCCCCTCTTTACTCAGCTCTCATTAGGCCAGTCATTGAATATAATCCACCCTTTGGGATTTATCTGTCTAGACACATGCAACAAATGGAATGCACACAGAGATACAATATTAAAAGAATGCAAGATTTAAAGAACATGTCTTACATGGACCGACTCAAAGCAAAGCCTCTCTACTGTGTATCCTACAGACTGTTAAGATGTGATCTGGTTCTGGCATGCAAGGCATGCGCTGACCCAATGCTGATGGATTTACTGCACATCAGCAAACCAAATGGCATCAGAAACACTCAGTCAGGAGATCTAAATCTTTACTGAAACATCAAGAGAATGGTTTAGAGAGAGAAGTGTATCTCAGAGGATACAGCTGCTGTGGAACAGAATCCCCATCCACATAAAACAAAGCTCATCCCTGTGTATATATACAAGTACAACCTGGATCAATGGAAAATAAACAGAAAATGTACCCCAGGACTGCCCCTCTGTACTATGAGTGGACAGAGACCTCTCCTAAATGTGTTATCCCCTTCATGGGTCCTCTCAAATTATCTATAATATGATCCCAGATATTCTCATTAGGGATAATATATACTTATCGACCATGGGATGGGTAAGGGAGTCTTTAACCAAATGGAATAGGTTAATCTGAGGAAAAAGAAGGAAGTTGGCTAGGCTTAAAATAGCCTGCAAGGACAGTCAGCTCAGTAATTACCTAGGAACCTATTTTAGTGCAAAAGTTATTTATGCACTTAGTGGATGTTGAACACTAGGCATTTGAGGAGATGTATTAGTGGGTTTGTCAGATAGTTAATAGGTTTTGTGATTAGTAATTAGAAATTGAAAGGAATTGAAGTTAGGGCAGGAACTCAGGCAGAAAATTTTAATATTGTAGTTATGAGGT
Source organism: Protopterus annectens (assembly GCF_019279795.1). NCBI lineage: Eukaryota > Metazoa > Chordata > Ceratodontiformes > Protopteridae > Protopterus > Protopterus annectens. Next base: position 76,163,518 of record NC_056743.1, read on the forward strand.
AGGGAATTAAACAGGTTCAGAAAGAGTTATATTTGGATATTGTGAGGTTTATATTAGACATGTAGAGATGGGTGACAAGCAGTGTTGCAAATCTATGTATATGGTTGGGAGATGTTAGTAAAACTATTCAGGTATTGGTGAAAACAGGTTGTGGGGCATAGGATTCATAATGAAAAGAAATGTTTTACGATATGGCTGAAGATAACAGTGACACTTATCATGGAGATATGCAGGAGCAGATCCAATTATTTAATAGATGAAGTTTTTGTTGTGTTTTAAATGAGTTAACATTCTGCATGGACTTCAGATGTACTGGGATGTGGTTCCATAGTTTAGCTTCACTATTTCAGTAAAGAGTCAGCTATATTGTTGTTTGATTTGGTTATAGAGTGTTATGATGGGGTTGTCAGTCATTATCCATTTATTGTGTGTATGAGAGATGGACGCCAAGAAATTCACCTTGAGAGTGAAGAGAAGGGTTATGATTGGAGTCTCAATCATAATTCTTTGTAGTGCATGGAGCTTTCCTCTTCTGTGTACTACTAGCTACAGGGAAAAAAAGAAAAATGCCAGGTGTTTTGCTGGCTTTGAAAGCCATAAACCACATAGCCATTCAGTGAGCGCTGTCAGAAAGGCAGTGTGCCACTCGGTTCTTTACATTTGCACACACCTTGCCATGCCCTCTAAACTGTCCATATTTTCACAGTGTCCAGACTTTTTCCCTCATGTTTAGTCTCGTCCTCATAAACTGGTCAGACATATTACTAAGGATTGAATACACTAAATAATGACATGTATTTAGGTTTCCTACTTAATATCATTCAGAAAATTCAGGCGAACACACATCCTGCTATTCTAGTAACTTTCTAAGTTATAAAAGGAAGTCAAGACATGTTACTGACGGACAGCAGGCAGAAACACATCCTTTACTCTGCTGTTGGTGTTTGCTTGCAAGTACTGGCAGACTGGGTCTATATTACATTATTGACCACTTAGCTTGTCGAACGCCTAAACGTCGACAGCTAAGGGTCACAAACTGACAATCTCGAATAGCCAGTTAAGCAAATTATTTCACCGGGAAAGAATTCGCTTGACCATGCCAAACTAAAATAAACTTTCAACCTGTAAAAAAGTGGGGGCTTTCGCCCCCACATCCTCCAATGTGGGGGGCTGAGCCCCTCACACCCCCCCTAACTAAATATACCAACTCCGAAATCGCTCTACATTGGGGAAAGGGCAAATTCCCGACAATGGCCAAGCAAATTCTTTCCTGGTGAATTGTCAGTTTTCAACCCTTAGCTGTTGATGTTTAGGCATTCATCAAGCTAAGTGGTTGATAACGTAATATAAACCCGGCAGATTTTACTTTCTGGCCTAAAACCTGACCTTAAAAACTCAGTAGGGGGAGCTTTACATTTTTCAAAGTTGGGTCTCCTGCCACTCTAGCATTGAACTGATTTGTCTTTTATCGAATATTGCAGCATAATCGCCAAGCTGCATGCACTACATAGTGATGAGTGATTTTCTCTAGAGCATAACATTCTTTTGGATAATGGTGTGTATTAAGTTGTTATGGGTGGGCGATTTATTGACTTCTAGAGAAGTCTGTGTATCACATTTACCTGAGAAAGACCTAGATTATATGATAGGTCTATATAGATTAAATCTAAGTATTAGGCCAAATTGTGTTCTATTGTTAAAATTTACTGCAAATTTGGATATTTTATTATAACATTGTTCAAGTTTGGATTGGAGTGAAACTTAGATTAGTGAAGACTGCTGAAGTATAGAGAAGAGGAGAGGTGGCAGTAAGAAAGTAGAGGCTACACATCTGGTTATGTCAGTGAGGTGGGTTTTTACTTTGCATAATGTACCTGTTTTTTGATGATTTTTTTTAACCACATGTGGTACATGGAGGTCATATTTCACGTGGCCATCTGTGATGACAACCAGTAATTTTGTAAAGTTTACTTCTTCTATCATAGTGTTGCTAGCAGAGGTGAATGTGAATAGTGTTGTTTTGGTAGAGATGCGTTTTTGGGTAAAGAGCAGTAATTATGTTTTGAAGTATTGTGAATTGTTTAGCTATGTTTCAATAAATTACAAGAATCTTGTAAGGTTTATAAAGAGTTATGGCAAAGCAGATTAGGGTCAATGCATCAGCATACTGAACTAGGGTAACTTTTTTGTAGTAGCGTAGAGGTCATTGATGAATATGTTGAAAAGTACGGTGACTGATATAGATCCTTGTGTGACACTGATAGTGGCAAGAAGGTGGAGAAACCATTTTTCACTTTCCCTGCCTGTGCTCAGTTTGAGCCTTAGTTATAGTGAACCATTGCAATGAAGAGTGAGAGATCCCTAAAGATGAGAATTTATAGAGTTTATGGTAAGAGACAATATCTAAAGGTTTTGATAAGTCTAGGAAGATACTGGAGACTAGACTTATTGCATTTCTCTGTCTGTTGACAATATTAATAAAAATCAGTAAAACAGCAGTTGTGCTATAATGTGGACAGAGAACGTGTTGGACTGAAAACAAAAGATGCTTATGTTTTTGATAGTTGAGAAGTTGCGTATGGATACTTCTAAAGTTTTGCTAGGGCAGATGAAATGGCAGTTCTGCAGTTTGAGAGATCTGTATTGATTCTGAACTTGTGCAGTGGAATAATGAAGGACTTTTTTCTATTGATAGCGGAATTTATTTTCAGATATGGATCAAATTTTTCAGAATTGAGAATGGATTTGATACTTTTTTAAGATATTTGACCGATTGTCTGGGACAGTTGCAGTAGGCTTTATTTTTTTGAGGCATTTTTTGACACTATCTGTGGGAACCAGTTGTAAGACCAAGATTAATGGAGATTATTTGATTTAGTAAAGCTACCAAAAACTTGATTAGTTGCCTGGTTTGTTAATGACTCTATTGTCTATATAAAATGGGTATTAAGCTGGTTCGCTACAGTATCATTTTGTTTCTGGGAGTTCAGTGCTTACTGTGCAGCTTGTTCTGGATTTAATGGTTTATTGATTGGTAAGTGATAACTTAGGCTGTCAGGCAATGTTCCAAGGGATGAGATTTTATTTGGATAGGATCAGAGTAAACAGTCAAAGATTGATAGTCTGGCTGTGGATTTCTTATATCTAGCTGACGTCGTTATAAATTGGGTCAGCCTGTACAGATGTATATTATTGGTTGGATTTTTTCAGATTTGAAGTTGTGCCAGTCTATAATAGTATCACACCTTCTTCCTCCTAATTTTATTTTTCCTACTGATTTTTATGCAGCATTAAATATCAACAGGAATTCATAAAGTCATAAAGGTTGCCACAGTGTCGACTACATTTATACTTAGTGTAATTTTTCTGAGTGACTAGAAAGCACAAAAAATGTGGTAGGGATGTTTTTGAATACATATTGCGTTAATGAATCTGTCCTATATATGTGTGTGTGTGTGTGTATATATATATATATATATATATATATATATATCTATATCTATATATATATATCTATGCATTTACATACATACAAAAATATACACACACACACACACACACACACACACAGATTGTAGATATATATCACAATGAGTGTGCGGCACAAGCATCGTGTGGTTGTCCTTTAGTTGTTGTAATATCCACTGCAATGGGTTCAAATCTGACCTATACAGATAATGTAATGAATGTTACATGTGATAATGTTGTGACATGTCGTACATATTATAGGATCATAAGAAGTTACTAGGCTATTGGCCCTGAGGCTCTTACGAGCCTAATCAAGAATTTGGCCCATGTTCAGACAAGTCAGCAACCAATGCCCTTGCCTAGCAGGGACACCAGTGGAATCCCAAGGATTTATTTTCTGTTCCCCATCAAGTTATCCAAGTTGCGCTTAAAAAGGGTTTATGAGGTATTCTGCTTGACATGGTGGGGGAGTCTATTCCACAGAAGGGGGAGTCTCTGGGACACAAATCTGTCCTGCCAACAAGTCCTATTGATGTGTCAGACCAGTTTGAGGTCGCGCGTGCAGGTTACTCGAATGGAGCTTGACTTGCGGATATGTAGCAGCCCTATCAAGGTGTGGTCTTAGATTGCTTTGTATGCCAGTCAGAAGTCACCTCTGAGGAGTATGTATGAAACTGAGTAGAGGGACAGGGCTTTTAGCCTATCTGTGTAGGGTAGATCTTTGAGGCCCTGGATTCTCCTTATGAGGAACCTCTGTGGTCTCTCCAGCTTCTGCATGTGCTTTGTAAGGTACATGCTGAAAGGGGCAATTGTACTCAATAATGGGTCTTATAAGGGAAGAATGCAGGGATGTTATGATCTTCTTTTCCCTGGATAAGATACCCTTACTAATGAGGTGGGCCATGTAGAAAGCTTTCTCTACAACGGCGGTAGCATGGTGGTCAAAAGTCAGGTTGCTATCAACCTTAATGCCCAAATCCCTCAAGACTAATTGCATGCTTAGGATGCTGTTATTAATGTGATAATTTGTGGGGACATCACTCTCCCCAAAGGGAATGATGATGCATTTTTTGGCATTCAGTTTGAGGCCATGTTTCTGGCACCAGTCATTTGTTTTGGTGAGATACTCTTGGAGGATGTCCACGTCACTAGTGGATTTGATGACAGCATCCAGCTTGCAGTCATCTACAAACTTGGTCAGCCATAGCCCACTAGGTTTAGCTGCACCTCAGAAAAGTGTACCCAAACAACAAATGCCTCAAGACTGATCCCCGGGGTACACCACTTTTTATGGATCTACTGCTTGAGGTGGCTTCCCCTATTTTGACTAGGTGGGTCCTATCAGTGAGCCAGTTTGCTACCTACCTGGTAGCATACAGATTGATGCCTAGTTGAGAAAATGCATGTATTATATCCCAGTGGGGAATAGTGTTGAAGGTTTTGGCCAGGTCAGGGTAGGTGGCGTGCACAGTCTTCCCCTCATCCGTGGCTTTGGTGACTGTCTCATAGAAGTCAACCAAATTTAACAAGCATGACCTCTCCTTGATGAAACCAAACTGTGTGGAATCAAGTGTTTGGAGGTTGCCAATGTCCTTGTTAATGAGGTCCATGATAATCCATTTCATGGCCTTGCAAATCAGGCTAGTTAGGCTGATGGGTCTATAATTTCCTGGATTGGTGGATGCTCCACCTTTGTGTAAAGGGATGACAGTGGCTGTCCTTCACTTGGCTGGGATGAAGCCGATACTCAGGCTTTGTTTGAATTGGGTGCCTAATGGTGCTGCAAGTTCCTGCCTGAGTTCTTGTAGGATGCAGCCTGGGATGTTATTGGTTCCCATGGAGGCTGTATTTTTTTGTCCTTGAGAGGGCAGTGATGACTTGATCCCTAGAGATAAGGGGAGTGGGCAGGGCATGGGGATGTCCTGATTTACTGACGGGGGACAGAGGGGTAAAGTTTTTACTGAATCTGTCTGCCAGCAGGTTGGCTATATTTACGGCATTTATGTATGTGGTGTCTGACCACCAGTTCTGAGCAGATCTGAGTGCTTCCTTTGAGATTGCTGACATATGTGAAGAAGGCCTTATGATTGTCATTGGTAGATGTGGCCAGTTTGGACTCAGAGTTTGCTTTGGAGGATTTTACTAGTCCTCTATTTGCTTGTTAAGGCTAAGGAGAGATTGCTTCCAATTAGGCATCTGCTCCTTCTTGGTCCTGGAAGCAAGTTTTTCCTTTTATTATCGAATTTATATCATGCAGGTCTTTATTGTAAACAAACAGGATAACTGCTATCACACAAGATTGTGCTTCATCAAATCCATTAACACAAGCATTGTAAGACCATTTATATAATAAAAACCAAAAACAATTATCCAATTAAAAACATCCATTAATTAAATTTAATAACAGGTTAGAGCTGACAGAGACTAAGTGGATTACTAGGCTACAGGCAGATAAGCCTCCAGGGCTTAATGCTGTTATTCCTATAAAGCCACTACTTAAGAAGCATAGATCACATCAGTAATTAATGGATGTTTTTAATTGGATAATTGGTTTTGGTTTTTATTATATAAATGGTTTTACAATGCTTGTGTTAATGAATCTGATAAAGCACAATGTTGTGTGAATGTGCTTATTCTGTTCGTTTGCAATAAAAGTCCTGCATGATATCAGCCATGGTGGAAGCTTGGTTTATCGTTTTTCGATTTGTTTGTATTTTTATGCTACTGTGCAACCTTCAGCTGCATTGGCTATTTCTTGTTGTTTTTTCATTATAGAGTTTATTTATTGCAGATGTCCACCAGACAGGTTTACTCTTTCTTGAGGAGGAGGATTTTGTCCTGTCGGGTATTCCTGATTCCATGCAGCTATATAAATGTTTGTATAATACTTTGGTGTAGGTTTGGACATATGTGCCAGTTCCTATGGAGGGGGAGGGGCTGTGAAACTGTTTATACCTTCACTCAGGAAGTTGTAATCAGCTTTTTGTTTGACTCTAGCTGGGGGAGGGGGGGCATTGGGGGAGATGGTGACTTCAAAAGTGACCCGCTTTGTGGTCGGATCCTACCAGGGAGGATGACACTGTAGGAATTCTGCAGTGGTTACTCACGTTGGTTAATAGTAAGCCCAAGATATTATCATCTCTTGTGGGTGTGTCAACCAGCTGGTCCAAGGCATTTGCATTGATGAAATCAAGGAATCTCTGGGCATTTGTGTTTTGGCATGAGTAGTTCTTCCAGTCTTCGGTTGGATAGTTAAAGTCGCCCAGGATCAGGGTAAAGGGTTGAACTGGAGTGGGCATCTTGTGTCAAATTTGGGGGCCTGTAGCTAGGCATGATTTGAATAGTTATCTTGTCAATGATTAACTGCACCTGGAGTGTCTCCCTTGTGTCATACTGTTTAACGAGCCCGGAGGTGTGTATGTCTATAATATATATTGCAACTCCACCTTCTTTTCCTTTGCTGCCCATGGTTTTGGGTCTGACTGTATGATAGGATGAGTAACCTGGTATGGCTGGGGTGGTCTCTGCATCTTTGAACAATGTCTCTGTGACTGCACAAATGTCAGCATCTTCCAGGGTTAAGAATGCTTGCAATGAGTGCAGTTTCATGTTTAGATTCCTAGCATTTAGCAGCATGACCTTAATTTGCATTTTGATGACATTTTCATGTTGATAGTTTTGACCTCATGTCATTGCCTAAAAAAGGCACTATGGGGGAGGCAAAAACCTTTGCCAGAAACCTGAAGCCCAAGGGAGACAGATGCAGGCCATCTCTGGCAAAGCATCATGGTCTGTCGATCATGTCTTCCCAGTCTGTCAGGTACTGGATCCCCTTGGAATGACACCAGAAACTAAGCCAATTGTTAAAGTCAATCATTTTCAGTTTGTATTGAGGCATCATTGTAGGTGACAGTAGAATGCTGCTTAAGGCTAGGGACATACCTGCCTGGGACACATTTTCAGTGAGCTCAATCATGTCTCTCTTTATACAGTTAAGGGAGGTATGTCTGAAGTCATTCACGCCAACATGGGCTATGCCAGAGTCATGACAGTACGTGTTGTTGAAAGACTTGAGTGCATGGGTGATATGGCAGATTCTGGCACCTGGCAAAGAACTAAATGTGACTTTTTCCTTATCCAGCCCAGTAGAGGGCACATTTGTGTGTCGCACAATGGAATCTCCTATGACTAATGTGATGGGTGTTTAGCTTAGTGTTGTGACTGCTGCAGGCTGATAAAAGCATTTAGACTACATTTTTGCATTCAGAGAAGTACATTTTAAGTAGATTTATAATTTCACTTTTCCTATCATTTCAATCATTTTTTTTGTGTTTTTTTTTTTGCAATTTATCTGAAGTTAAAGCTATTAATTTAAGGAATTTTTATAGTCTACAATGGTTTTTGGTTTCTGTACTGGGCCTAGGTGTTTTCTGAGTCATTTGAGCTGCTTGCCACTACTTTATATCTGGCGTTGGAAGCTCTTCTCAGTATCATTTTTGGTATGCCTGACCCTAGAAGTTCCTCCCAGTCTTCTCTCCTCTGCTCGTCTTACTGGTTACTGATAGAAGAAACAAGGAAGGCCTTCCCCTTAGACTATTAGTGTACTTTGAAATTGCCTTGAAGTGTGTGTGCATATGTGTTCCATGTTGCTGACTTGTCTGCCTTTGAATCACCTTGAAATTACTTGTAGCTAGTTGTTAGACTTGTTTCTGGTACCTTTTCACTTGCAACTAATTAAAGTGTGTTTTTACATTACGAAAACTGGAACTGCAATTCTAGTGGGAGTAGAAAGGTAGCCTGATCTGTCCGAACTAGGAAGCACACAGGGAGGCTTAAAATGGGAATTACTTGTATTTGATTTGTTTCTGATACTTTTTCATTCTTGGATAACTAAAGTATGTTTTTATATTAAGAAGTATCTTTGCCCACCCGCCTCCATAAAAACTCATCTTCCAACTCCATAATTGACTGGATATTCACCAACCCCCCCTCACCACTACCACAACCCCAATACCCTACCAGACCATCTTAGCAACCACCTCGGTCCTTAGATACACCACCCAACCCCCTAAATCCTAACTTTATCGAGATTGCCGAAAACTCTCAAATTTTAATGTAGTCCAATTCAACTCTATTCTATCCACCATTGAATGGTCCATCCTTAAACAAATCCCTCTCAATGACACAGTTGCTAGGTTCAATTTCAATAGCATCTTCCTGAATACCCTGAACTCCCTTGCCCCTTCTAGGAAGGTTAGAATAAAATCCAATTATGCTGCCTGGCTCTCAAAAGAAATTAAGTCCCTTATGCTAAAAAGAGATAGAGCTTGGAAAGCCTGGATCAAAACAAAGGATTTACCTCTGCTACATAATTATAGACACCTCCGAAATCTTACAAAAAATTAAACCAATAATGACAAAAAGTCCTTTTATAACTCTGCCCAGTTCAATAACAAATCCATCCCTTGCAAGTTCTGGTATACTATTAACAAAATTCTCTTTCCAGGCTGCCCCTCAGCTCCCTGCCCCTACCCAAATACATCTCCTCTGGAAACTGCTACTCTTCTCAATAAACACTTTACTGAAACCATTCAAACACTCATACCTTCCAACTGTAACATACAGAACTTCTCTGCCTACCCCTCCCAATCTTTCTAACAAACAACTATTCTCTTTACATCGAATTCCTATTTCCTACATTAGATCTCTTCTTCACAAACTCAAAACCTGCTCTTCCTCCACTGACAGTCTACCTCCTACCTTCCTCAAACTTGCTGCTGACTCCATTGCCTATCCAGTATCTATACTAATCAGTAGATATATTCAGGAATCCACCGTCCCTACCCTATGGAAATCCTTTTTCACTATTCCCCTGCATAAAGGTGGAAACTTTATAGACCCATCTAACTAGTGACCTATAGCTGCTCTATCTCCCCTTTCTAAGATTATCAAAAAATGTATCCACTCACAGCTACTCAACTAACTCCTTCAGCATGACCTCCTTACTCCCACTCAGCATGGTTTCTGTCCCACCCACAGCACAACGACTGCCCTCTTATCCTTTACACATACCATTGCCAATGCCCTAGACAGTAACAAACTCATGTCATGTCTCTTCCTTGACCTTTCCAAAGCCTTTGATACAGTCTCCCATCCCCTATTGCTATCTAAACTTGCAGATCTCAATCTATCTTTTCCTTCCTTGTCTTGTTTTCTAGTTACTTATCCTGCAGGCAGCAATCTGTTAAATGGCTCTCTTCCACTTCTCCATTCATACCTGTACCAACTAGCGTACCAAAAGGTTCCATCATGGGTCCCCTCCTATTTAATGTCTTTACCAGTGATCTCTATACTTCTTGTAAACAATCCTCCCTCATCCAATATGCAGACGACTCGACTCTCATCTCCATCTCAGACAATATCTCCAATCTCCACACTCTTACTCAACAGGCCTTCCTATCCACTGAAGAGTGGCTGTCCAGGAATCTACTCATTATCAACCCTAAAAAGACCAAACTCTTAATATTTTTCCCCCTGATCTCTCTGTCACCTCAAATCCACCTTTACTATTACTTCCTCTCATAACACAGTTATCCAACCTGAAGCTCACACTAAACTCCTTGGGGTCATCATAGATGATGAACTTAAATTCAACTTGCACATCCTCCAAGGCATAAAAAAGAATCACCAGAAACTTGGTTTACTGTATCACAACAAAAACTGGCTAACTACAAATGCCAGACTCTACCTTGCACAAGCTCTTTTCCTCCCCTCCCTTTTATATGCTGCCCCAGAACTCACCAACATCCAAACTACTACTTTAAACAATCTCCAACAAACTTACCCCAAGATAGCTAGATTTATTACAAATGCTCCATACAATGCACATTACTGCCTTTCCCTAAATACTCTCCACTGGTTAGAATTCCTCCATCTTTTACTGCTGTCACAACTTCAAATGTTACACTTCATTCTTTACAAACCTTCATCCTGCCCTGCTCTCTCTTCCTTCATCTCTATCTACACTCCATACCTCTAATCAACAACTACTACAAATCTACCAATTCAAAAAAAAATAGCTGGCAAACTCCTAAATAAACACTTTGTCGCCCAAGCCTAGAACAAACTCCCAAGAGACATTTGTTCCATCATTCATCCATCCCACTTTAAATAAAAACTCAAACTTCATCTACAAAATATGTCTTTTTCAAGCCCCTACTTAAGCTACCCACAACCCTACTATATACCTTTTCAGTCCCTCCACATACAGTTAAGTTCTCCACTATTGATACTTACTAAACTCTACAATCAATACTGTTGGACTTAACTCTTTTTGTAAATATGTAAATATATTTTTTAGTCTGTAAAAATATTGATATGAATATATCATGTGTTTGCATTTCTGCTTGTCTCTCTAACATTCTTGTATAACTGATTTTGACCATATTTTTGACTCAAATGTTTGATTCTCTGTAAACTGTTTGTGTTTTTTTGGAGCTTTTCTCCTCGGGTCTCCACTGAAAATGGGCCACAAGCCCAGCTGGACCAACCCGGTTAACAAATGTCAATAAAATAAAAATAAATATAAAGAAGTCTGGGACTGCAATTCTAGTGGGAGCAGAAAGGTAGTCTGGTTAGGCTGAGCTGGGGAATAAGCAAGGAAGCTTAAAGTTACAATTACTTGCTGGGTCTAGTTGGTACTGTTTCACTTTTTTGGCCACCAAAGTGTTTTTTTTTTACATTATGAAGATTGAGACTGCTATTCCAATAGCAGTAGTAAAGTAACCTAGTCAATCTGAGTTGAGAAATGCACAGGGAGGCTTAAAGTGAGACTTAACTTGTTGAAGGTAGTTATCTGATTTGTTTCCAATACCTTTTCACTTCTGCCAATCTAAAATGCATTTTACATTAAGAAGGTTGGGACTGCAGTTCTAGTGGGAGTAGAAAGGTAGCCTGGTCTATCTGTGTTGGGAAATGCACAAGGGAGCTTAGAGTGACAATTACTTATTGTACCTAGTTGGTAGCTTTTCACTTCTGGTTTACCCAAAATGTCTTTTTACATTAAGAAAACTGGGACTGTTATTCTAATGGTAGTAGTAAAGTAGCCTTGTCAGTCAGAGTTGCTGAACACACAGGGAGACTTAGTGAGATTATTTCATCAGCCAGCAGGCGTTTTAGGGCCTTAAGTGGATGTTAGTCTGTACTTGAGAGATACTTTTGCTGTACTTTTAGATTAAGAAGTTCTAGGACTATCCATCTGATGGCAGAAGGTCTTTACCTGGTCTCTCTAAGTTGAGAGGCACTCCAGGTAGCCCAACCCTAATACAGGTCTTGACAGCATGGATTTGCAATTTCCTAATATTCCTGTGGCCAGCTTGGTATAAATGGACATGCTCAGACAATGTAGCAATTGTTTCTTACTCATACAACCTTTTAATCCTTAAAGAAACTAACAGAGAACATGGGAGATGTACGTACATAACTTCCTTGGAATCTTGCATACAAACAAGGTTGTCAAAAACACAACCACTACATCCTTCACATATATTGCTCACTACACACACAGACCTTCTTATGCTGAGGTACTTAAAAGAAACCTCTCCTAATCGTAAAGACCTCCTAATCCATCAAACTGCAGCATCTACCCACAGCAGTCACTAAAACACACACCAGTAGCAACACCGAACAATACACATAAGCCTGCACCCAATGATCCACGAAGAACAAAGCCCATAAGGCAAGACAACACTAAATCTTGTACTCTTGTTATAGATGATTCTATTGTATGGCACATAGGTACTCCTCTGACCAGGATGGACAAGGGAAAGATAATGGCCAGTTGCCTATGTGGAGCTAGGATTGTCATTATCACACTGCACTACAGGTAACAATATGAATCATCATAGTTCATGTGTGTGTAAATGACCTGTGGTGTACCTGACTGGACTAAATGAAGAGAGACATTATCGATCTCTCTGAATACAGTGGATATAAAATGTTTACACACCCCTGTTAAAATGCCAAGTTTTTGTGATATAAAAAAATGAGACCACAGTAAATCATTTCAAAAATTTTCCTACCTTTAATGTGACCTATAACCTGTACAATTAAATTGAAAACAAACAAATCTGTTAGGGGACAAAATATATAAAAATAAAAAAAACTACGATAAGCTGGTTGCATAAGTGTGCACGCCCTTAAACTAATACTTTGTTGAAGCACCTTTTGATTTAATTACAGCATTCAGTCTTCTTGGGTACACACCTGCCATCAATTAAAGAGACACTGATTATCCCCAAATAAAGTTCAGATGTCCTAGTAGGATTTTCCCAACATTTGCTCAGTTCCCTGCTACAGCAAAAGTCGTGGTTCACAGAGAGCTTACAAAGCATCAAAGGGATCTCATTGTTGAAAGGTATCAATCAGGAGAAGGGTACAAAAAATGTCCACAGTATTGTATCTACCATGGAACACAGTGAAGACAGTCATCAAAAAGTGGAGAAAATATGGGATAACAGTGATGTTGCAAAGAACTGGACGTCCCTCCAAAATTGATGAAAAGACAAGATGAAAACTGGTCAGGGAGGCTGCCAAGAGACCTACAGCAACACTGAAGGAGCTACAAGAATTTCTGGCAAGTACTGGCCGTGTACTACATGTGACAACAATCTCCCATATTCTCCATATGTCTGGGCTATGGGGTAGGGTTGCAAGACAGAAGCCTTTTCTTACACAGAAAAACATCCTGACCCAGCTAAAATTTGCAAAACAATACATCATGTCTTCAAACAGCATGTGGGAAAATGTGGTATGGTCTGATGACACCAAGGTTGAACATTTTGGCCACAATTCCAAAAGGTACATTTGGCGCAAAACAACACTTTGCATCGCCAAAAGAACCCCATCCCCACGATGAAGCATGGTGGTGGTTTTATGTTTTAGGATTGCTTTTCTGCAGCTGGAACTGGGGCTTTAGTCAATCTGGAGGGAATTATGAACAGTTCCAAATACCAGTCACCTTTGGTCCAAAACCTTCAGGCATCTACTAGAAAGCTGAAGATGAAGAGGGATTTCACCTTTCAACACAACAATGACCCCAAGCATATAACCAAATCAACAATAGACTGGCTTCACTAGAAGAAAATTAAAGCTTTGGAATGGCCCAGCCAGAACCCAGACCTAAATCCAATAGAAACTATGTGGGGTGACCAGAAGAGGGCTGTGCACAAGAGATGCCCTTGCAATCTGATAGATTCGGAGCACTTTTGCAAGGAAGAGTGGGCAAATATTACCAAGTCAAGATGTCCCATGGTGATAGACTCCTACTCAAGAAGACTGTAATTAAATCAAAAGGTGCTTCAAGAAAGTATTACTTTAAGGGTGTGGACACTTATGCAACCAACTTATTGTACATTTTTTATATTTTTCCCCTAACAGATTTGTTTGTTTTTCAATTGAATTGTAGAGGTTATAGGTCCCATTAAACGTGGGAAAAGTTTTGAAATGATTTATTGTGGTCTCATTATTTTATCACAAAATCCTGGCATTTTAACAGGGGTGTGTACACTATTATTATGTACTGTATATGTCATGGACAGGAATGTGCCTTACACTGAGCAGCATTCTACCTTAACCAAGGCTGATGTCACAGTATGTATAGAAAATTATTTATTTTAATAACTGGCTTAGTTTCTGGTGTCACTTTAGGGGAATCCAATATCTAGCAGCATGGGAAGACACTTTGTTTTGCCAAAGATACATACAAAAGTTTCAAGCATGGGCATTAAAGCCCTTCTAGCTTGCCAATATACCAAAGCACTTGTTCCCATAATAAATGTCCAGGCTGTTCTTAAAAATATCTAACTAGTACTTGCGTTAATGTAATTTGCTAGTCTGCTCCATGCATCAGTTACTCTGTCAGAGAACCAATTAGTACACTTCTCATTCCTACAGAATCTCCTACATAGGTCATCTGATGATTCTCTAGTACTTTTTGATTACCCCAAACATTCCCAGAGGTAGTTGTCTCTAAATGCCCTATATACCTGAATAAGATCCCCTCTTAAATATCTGTAAGAGACACTGTACGAGTTCAGATATTTTAGTCTTTTATAGTAACTTAAATTTTCACATCCATGGATGCCCTTAGTATATTTCCAGTGTACTCTTTCCAGTTTATTCATGCTTGTTTTCTTATAGGATTTCCATATTGTTATTCCATACTCAAGTTTGGGCTAATGTAACTAACAATGACTTCATCATTGTTGATTTCCTAGATTTTATAAATCTTTTTATATAACATATAGTTCTATAACTCTCATTAACCAATTGGTTAATATGATTAGAACACTCGTATCCGAATCTACACATGTACCCAGGTCCTTGAACAAGTCTACAGTTTCAGTTACTGTGTGCTGGATTAAATTGGATTAAATATTCACATTTCAATTTATGTCTCCCAAATGTCATATGCATAGTTTTTGATGTATTTATCAACATATTATTCTCCCGTGCCCAAATGGTCAATTTAGTCAAGTTATTTTTTAGACACTCCTTATCTGTAACATGTAATCAGTTTACCCAATTTCATGCCGTCTGCATATAGGCTGTAGAACACCCAAATGAAAAAGTTAGATCTGAAAGCTACGATCTAAAGAAATAAAGACCTAGGACAGAGCCCTGTGGGACACCCCGACTGTAATCAAGGATTTCACCTGTCCAGTTGTATAATACTTGGCATGTCCTATCTGTAAGCCATGCAGCTATCCATCTTATCAAGAGTACAATACCTAGTTGTACTAATTTATTGTTCAGTATTTTGTGTATGACCCTGTGAAATACTGAAGTTAAATCTATATAAATTACATCACAGCACAATTTTTCATTCATAGCTGTTATTATATTGTTATAGAACATCATGTTACAGATGGTAATAGAATTGTTTTAAACATATGCATGCTGATATATGGTTTCTAGTCCTGACCTACCTTTTACATAGTGACTGTTTTGCTTCCATATGATCTGCAATTAACCTTTTGTGCATTGGTTTAGATTTCAATTTGGAAAATTATCTAGAAACAAATTAACCTTTATAGCACCATGATCACTGCACATCAATGGTGGTACAACTTGACTTGAAGTAACAGTAATTCTTTTAGGAACAAAAACAATGTCTAGTATGTTCCGTCCTCTGGTAGGTTTTTACAGTCTGAAACAATTTTTGTTCCTGAATATATATTGTGAATAATTTTCTTACTAACATTGTTTTGAGTCAGTATTATTCCAGTCTGTTTCTGGTAAATGTAAGTCCCCAGCTAATATTATTCTTCTCTCCTATGTTTCATGCAAGAAATATATGAATTCCTCTAGGTCATCTGCACTTGACTTTGGTGGTCTATACACGCCAACAATTTTTAAATATTCCAGGGTTGTCTTTATTGTCACAGTTACCCAGTCTAAAGTGTCGGTGTTATCATTGAACATGTAATTACAGGTGTCATAAATATCTTTAATTCCTATCATAACACTTTCACCTCATTTTTTTGTTAAAAAATGTCTTAGACAACATCTCTCTTCCTGCTGGTTATGCCCATGTCAAAATTAACCCTTTCTAGTAAAAATGATCTCTTTCCCCTGTGTGCCACTCCAACTCTGCCCCTCCTCTTAACACTCTGTTACTTTTTTCCTACCCTTTTTTTCTCTTTTTTTCCTTCCTCTCCTACTCTTTTTCCTTATCCTTGATTTATCCCTCCTCTTTCTCCATCTCTACCTCTTCATTTTCAACTTACCTATTCCACGTGTCCTCACTTCTATGAACCCCACCACTCTTACTATCTTCTCCTCATAATGTATGTACCCCAATATGTTCTAAATTTCTTACTCATAATGCATGCACTCTAATGTTCTAAATACCATATTTAAATTAATGCCTAGGACTGTTACTATATTTTTTCCGGGTCTATTTCATTTTCGCAAAAATCCATTTCAGTGAATACCAAAAGAGCAACACGTATTAATCGAATCGCGAATAGACAGAACACACTAAACAGCGAAATTTAAAACATTGAATGGTCATAGTCGGCTAACCGCACCACCCGCTACATACTACCTACCCAAACAAAATAAATAAACCACATGCATACACTACCCAAACCCTACTCCTAACCCTAAAGTAAAGCACCAAAACCCAACTTCTAACCCTACACTAAACCCCACATACACAACTATCTATGCACTTTCCTTAACCCCAAGGTCCGTGACTACCGCACACTTCCCCTACGGAGATATACTCTAACAAAATAAATAATACACATAAATACATTTAACAAAACCCTACTTCTAACACTACACTAAACCCCACATACACAACTATCTATGCACTATCCTTAGCCCCTCCCTAACCCTAAGGTCCGTAACTACCGCACACTTCCCCTACGGAGATATACCCTAACAAAATAAATAATACACATAAATATATTTAACAAAACCCTACTACTAACACTACTCTAAACCCCACATACACAACTATCTATGCATTATCCTTAACCCCTCCCTAACCCTAAGGTCCGTAACTACTGCACACTTCACTAACAAAATAAATAATACACATAAATACATTTAACAAAACCCTACTTCTCACACTACACTAAATCTTACATACTTTACCTATTTATACACTTATCTTAACCCGCACCCTACCCTAAGGTCCATACCTATTGCATATTTACCTTACGGAGCTATACCACAGACAGGCCAACGAAAACACTTCGATATTTTGGATTCGCTGTTTTGGACGTTAGGCATTTATGTAGTTCGCGCAGTATGTATCGATCGATCATTTCGTATTCTCAGAAATGGCATTTCGATCGTCTGATAGGGAGCCATTTTTTCCATCTAGCTAGCTATGTAACTGCAATTATATTTCTATGGTTTTCTCTGTTGCCTCTAGTTTATCTTTGTAACAGTATTTCTATGTGTTATTGTAGTGTGTAAACAGTGTGGAGCTTTTCTCCCTGGGCCTCCATTGAAAATGGGCTCTCTTAGGCCCAGTGGACCTTCCTGGTAAACAAATGCAATAAAAAATAAATAAAATAATGTCTGTTACAGTAAAAACATTTATACCCTGACAGAACTGATTACCAAGATGGTCTGCCTGTTCCCCCTGGACTTTTGGATATTGGCTAAAACTCTGTCCTTCCCCTTACAGCCTTTTTAGACAATATCAAAATGACAAAACTACCAACATAGCAAAAAAAAAAAAAACTCAATGGAACCTTAAATCAGGTTAATTAATCAATGGTAGGAGCCTAAACAAGAAACTCCACACCCTACAGGCTCTCCTCATTCAAGGGAATGTAGATGTCTGTGCTGTAAACGAGACTTGGTTTAAAGCTGCAAAAGGTACTCTAGCAGTGGAAGCCCACAATGCTTTCCACACATTTAGACCACCAGCAGCATATACAAAGGCTAAATGATTAGGTGTCCCAATCTATGTTAGCAAATATAACTCTAGGTTAGTTAAATAGGAAGATGCACTGGAGTTTATCCACGTCCAAGTCTCCACAGACAAAGTTCCCTACCATGTTCTGACCAGCTACAGGTCACCCTCTATGACCCCTGAAGCTCACAGCTCTTACCTAGGCCTACTAGAGGTGCTCACTGTCCAAACAAATACAGTATGTATTGGAGACTTTACCTATCCATCTATAGACTGGGAACTGCTTGGAACTCACAGGCACAGCATTTCCTGGACTTAATCAACACAAACACTCCACCCCCCACCCCCCCTTCATGTCCTCATTGGTGAAATCAGACCACAAAGCTGTCTCCCTAGAAATAAAATTCTACCTGGAAAATCCAACTAAACCTGTAAAACTTAGGAATTATACTAAAGCAAACTATATCCTTGTAAGCACCAGTTTGTCAAAATTCAAAGCTCCTTCAAACGCAGAGAGCACAACTAATTTTGCAGAAATATTTATAGAAAGCCTGTACAAACATGTAAATGGCTGCATTGAAGCTACTGTGCCTACCTAAAGTAAGCCCAGATCTCAAACCAAAAACAAACCACACTGATGGAATTTTTTATCTCAACAGGCTGTGTAACAAAAGAAAAAAATCATGGCCAGAATCAGAAATAGCAATTCTTATAGAGACAAGACCTCTCTGATTCAACTAAATAAGAAGCTACAAACTCTAATAAAGTCCAGCAAAGCCAATTATGAGGTTGGGATAACCTTCTTGGCTAAAAACAATCATAAGACCTTCTTCAGCTATGTCAGGAATCTTAAAGGTAGTATTCAACAGTGTGCAGAATTGGTGCTAAATGGTACTACCTTCACTGACCAGGGTGACATAGCAAATCTACTGGCTGATAAATTTATCTGTCACTTCACCTCCCCAATCCTCTCTTTGAAATCCCTTTTAACATCCCCCCAAAATATCAACAGTGAACATGTTCTGGAGGTGCCAGCTAAGGCTAAAAGCACTGCTACAGTGGGTCCCTACAACATCTTCACTTACCTCCTAAATAGCCTAAAACATGACCTAGCAGGACTGCTTGATGCTATCTTCAATTATAGCCTCAAAACAGGTTAAGTGCTGCAATGGTCATCCCTCTTCATATGGGTAGACCACCATCTGACCCAAAGGACTATAGACCCATCAGTCTGACAAGTCTAATATGCAAAACCATGAACACATTATCTTGGAAATGAACAACGAGGATTTTTGCAGCCTAGTTTGGCTTTGGTAAGGAAAGACCTTGCCTATTTAACCTGGTAGACCTCTTTGAGAGGGTTATTGTGGCTATGGATAAAGGGAAAATGGTGCATACAGCCTACCTTGACCTGGCCAAGGTATTCTAAATGTTACTACATTCAGGTATTGTTGACATACTCTTAGAACTAGGTGTAAATTCTACATAACTCACTGCATTGCCAGCTGGCTCACAAATGGGACCCAAAAGGTCAGGATCAGTGAGACCACCTCCACCAAGAGACCATGCACTAGCGAAGTACTCTAGGACTCTGTGTTGGGCCTGCTCCTGTTTGGCATCTACTTCTCAGAAGTAAAGGCTAATGTCAAATGCCTCCAGCTCACTAAGTTTGCAGATGACTGTACACTGGAAGTTATCACAAATTCATCCCATGACACCTACATTCTACAAGATGATCTATCAAACGAATAACTGATGTAAAATCCACAGATTAAAATTCAGTGCAAATAAATGCATTACAGTGTCCTTTGGGAAAGTGTCCACCTAAGCTAATTACTTCTAGGTTCATAGGTAGGTACTAAGCTATCGGCCCAAGGGCCTACGTAAGCCTAGCCAGCAAGGTTCCCTGGCTTATGCCACCCAAGAAAGTTATTTTCCTGTGCCACTGTTGAGGAGAGACACATAAGTGATCCCCAGGGTGTATTTCCTATTTCCCATCCACTCATCAAGATTTTTTCTTGAAGAGTGCTCATGAAGAACTTTGCTTGACATAGATGGGTAGCCTGTTCCAGAGTATGGGAAGTCCCTGGGACAGGGATCTATCCCTCCAGCATGTCCTTTTTATTGTAGTGACAAGGTTTCGGTCCCTAGAGCATGTAGTTGACTCGATAATTATTGATCTGGGAGCATGTAGACAGTAATCTGGAGTTTGACCAAGACATAGCCAATATAGTAAGAAAATCATTCTATGTTGCCCAATTCATAAGCAAAGGTATGGTATACAGTTACAAGGAAGTAGCAGTACCCCTCTACTAAGCACATATCAGACCCATCTTTGAGTACAATATCCCCTTTGTCAGGTACCTAGCAAGGCAATTGCAAGAGTTAGGATACCCTCAGAGGTTCCTCACCAGGAGAATCCAGGTTATGAATACCCTGTCCTACACAGATCACTTTAAGGTCCTATCTCTGTACTTTGTCTTCTGCAGATTACTGAGAGGCGATCTATGTCTACCTTATAAGGCACCCTCAAATCCAGCTTTGATGGATCTCTTGCACATCTGCAAGATAAACAACACCAGAAACACAAGAGCCAAAAACCTGAACTTTGTGTGTAACATAAATAGAACCTGCTGGAGGATCTGGTATGTGCCCCAAGGGATTCCTATGCTATGGAATAAGCCCTCTATCTACATGAAGCAGAATTCATCTCTGACCTTGTTCAAAAGAAATCTTGAACACTGGATGGGAAATCACAAATTCACCCCCAGCCTGACCCCCATGTCTCTGACAGACAGATGTTGACAGTAAGCAAATTAATCCTCAACTAACACCCCCCAACACACATACATAACCATTAGCTACCTCCTTACTAACAATAACCTACTGTATAGGTGTCCAAGGACCTCTGGGACAAAACTGGGTTGGATTGCACAGCTAGGCTTGTAAAGACCCAGATGGTCATTAGCATGGTATGACCCTGTGAATCTATGTGTATATATGTGTGCATGCATGTATATGTGTGTGTGTGTGTGTGTGTATATATATATATATATATATATATATATATATATATATATATATATATATATACTTCAATTGCCCTAACTTCCAATTGTCTGACACCCATTTGCCTGAGACCAAATGATTGAAATTTCATTTGACCGACACTTCATTTGACAGACAAGTATTATTGGCAAGTAAATGGAATATGTCCCCTTCCCCACTGTAGTGCGACCCTGGAGTTAGAATATATAGTTGGGGTGTGTGGGGGCGAAGCCCCCCACTTACTTTTGTTTTACTAAGCAATATGAAAGCAAAACCAAACAGTATAATAGGAAATTAAGTGGGGGGCTTTGCCCCCCCCCCCAACTATATATTCTAATTCCAGGGTCGCACTACAGTGGGGAAGGGGACATATTCCATTTACTTTCCAATAATACTTGTCAGTCAAATGAAGTGTCGGTAAAATTAAATTGCAGTCAAATGGGGTCAGGCAAATGGGTGTCAGTCAATTGGAAGTTAGGGCAAATGAAGTAGATCCATATATATATATATATATATATATATATATATATATATGTATACACTTGTCCCTATTAGTTTTTTGAGTTTTTAGAATCTCATACTCTGTATGGCTGAGACCATATGATCGCATTTTTCAAAACCTGAAGCTTTTGAATGGAGATCCCTGGTACAGAGACTATCAGAAATGTACCCTTCTCCTCAATGTAGTGTGATCTCAGAGTTGTTATATATAATTTGCAGGGATCATGGGGGTTGCAGGCGGCTTGCCCCACTACAAAAAATGTAAAAAAGATAGATGATTGTGTGTGTGTTTTTTTTTTTATCTGACATAGACCCATATAGATCTAGTGTTATAGGAAGATACTAAGCTAATGGCCCTAGAGCCCTTACAAGTGTAGCCAAGTTTTACCCTTATTTCCACAGTCTACTCCTATTGCCTCTGTCCAAGAGGGATACAGGTGGAACCTCCAGAGTGAATTTATGGTTACCCATCCAATCATCCAAAATGTGTTTGAAGAGGGCCAATGAGGTGCTCTGTTTGACATTAATTGGGAGTCTGTTCCAAAGGTATTGTAACCTCTGGGAAACAAAACTGTCTCTCCAGCAGGTTCTATTAATGTCACATACCAGGTTAAGATCTTTAAAGTTAGTAACCCCTGTACCATTTGACTTATTGATATGCAGCATTTCCATTTAAGCAGGGTCAGAGATTGCCTTATATGCAAGGCAGACATCACCTTGGAGTAGTCTGTATGAAACAAAATAAAGTGACTGTGATTTCAGATGATCCACATATGACAGATGCTGAAGACCTTGAATTTTACTTGTGAGGAACCTTTGTGGTCTCTCCAATTGCCGCAGGTGTTTGCAAAGGTACATACCAAAAGGGGCATTGTATTTGATTATTGGCCTGATGAGGTAGGAGTATAGGGATGTTATGACTTATTTTTTCTGGAGGCAATGTCCTTATTTATGAGATGAGTAATATAGAATGCCTTCCTTACCACAGTGGAGACATGGTGATCAAAGGTAAGGTTGCTGTAAACCTGTGTGTCCAGGTCTCTCACCACTGAGTGCTTGCTTAGGGTGTTGCTGTTGATGTGGTAGTTAGCAGGAACATCTCTCTTATTCTAAGATATGATAATACATTTTTTGCATTGAGTTTAAGGCCATGACTTTGGCACTAATCCTTTGTTTGTGTAAGACCCTCTTGCAGGACGTTGACATAATTTGGAGATTCTATGACCACTACCAATTTGCAGTCATCAGCAAAGTTTGTCAGCCACAGACCTTTAGTTTTTGCTTGTACTTTGGAGACATAGATTCCAAACAGTAGAGGTCCCAGGACTGATCCCTGTGGAAGACCACTGGTTACAGGTCTGCTGTTAGAGGTGGATTCCCCTATTTTGACTATATGTGTTCTATCAGTGAGCCAGTAAGTGGCCCATCTAATGATATAAGGATTGATACCTAGCTGGGTGAGTTTGTGAATGATACTTGAGCCTTGATTAAGTCTAGGTAGGCTGCATACACAGATTTCCCCTCATCCAGGGCCTTGTTGGCTGTCTCAAAGAAGTCCCCCAGGTTTAACAAGCATGCTCTTCCTTTGACAAATCCAAACTAAGTAGGGTCAAGTGTTTGGAGATTACGTATATCTTTGTTGATATGGTCCATCATGATTTGCTCCATGGCTTTGCAGATAAGGCTAGTCAAGCTAATAGGTCTATAGTTTCTGGGGTTAGTGGAAGCATCACCTTTGTGCAAGGGAATAATGGTGGCCATTTTCCATTCAGCTGGGATGAAGCCAGTGCTTAGACTATGATTGAAAAGAATACCCGATGGTGGTGTTAATTTTTGTTGCAGCCCATGTAGGATGCAACCTGGGATGTTATCAGGTCCCATAGATGCTGTGTTTTTGGCCTTAGAGAGGGTGTTTATGACCTGCTGTTTAGAGGTACAAGGTACGGGACAGGTGGTAGGGATATCATGGGGTATGTGTGGTGGGGAAAGGTGAGTGAAGTTTTCACAGAACCCGTTGGCCAACAAGTTAGCTATATCCACAGGCTCGGTATATGTGGTATCATTAACTACCAGTTCAGCATAAATCTGGGTCTTTCCTTTTAGGTTATGGATGTAACTAAAGAACACAGTATGGTTGTCTTTAGTTGAGGAAGCTAATTTGCTTTGGAGGACTTCACAAGAAGTCTTATTTGCTTGTTTAAGCTGAGGAGGGAGGGTTTCCAGTTTAGGGCTTGCTCCCTCTTACACAGCAATTTCTTCTTCTTATTGTAAAACCTGTTAATGGTAGTTGTTCACCAGACAGGTATACTCTTCCTTGAGGAGCTTGTTTTGATCCTATTAGGTATGACTGAGTCAATGCAGTTATACAGGTGTTTGTAAAATAGATGATTGCAATTGTCTTTTAAGTGTTAACTTTACCATGGTTAGTTCATAATCATCATTGAAACGTAGTAAAGTAGTACCACCATCATTTGAACTCTGTCTTCTTCCACAGCTTAAATAAAGTCCCTAACAAGGTTGATACTATTATTCTAATCTATCTCATAATCATTTTATTGGGTGTTGATTGTGGTGGTGGGATGTTTAATCAGTAAAAATGCACATCTTTATTAGTTAGTAATGTTCCTACTCAGCTAAAGCTCCCCGTGGTCCTGTAGAGTGGTGCTAGCCTTTCCCTACCTAGAATAGTCTTTAATACAGGCATTGCTGTATTCCGGACTTTAGTATAGTTCCTGTGTTGTCCATTTCCTTACTTGGATAGAAGGAAGCTTCTTTGTTCACCAGTGGGAGTGGGGAGCTTTGAGCAGCCTATCTGTCCCTGGAGGAGTGATCTCAGCACAGAATCTGGTAGTTTATTGGCTGTTTTGGGCTAATTTCTAGCTCTTTCTAGTCCCCTGTATAAAAACCCGCTTTGGTGAGGTTTTTTTGCTTGTTCCTACTCAGCTAAAGCTCCTCGTGGTCCCGCAGAGTGGCGCTAGCAGCAGCGAGGTGAAAAAGAGCAACTGCTAAACTGATTTAAGTATACTTTATTGCTACTACCTTTGCGAATGTCCTTTCTAGCTGAAAAGCGAGTTATATCTGCTGTTTTACTTGTTTAAGCTTGATTTACTGTTTTTTCAAATTGCACTTTAAAGTTTGTCCTTTGTTGCATTTTATCTGTTGAGGCTGCTCACTAAAGTGTGCTAGCCTGTTACTGTGAATTTTCTGCTGTTTGCTTCTTAAAAAACAGCAAAAAACAATATCCTTGTTTCCCGCCTTTCCCTACCTAGAATATTCCTTAATACAGGCATTGCTGTATTCCGGACTTTAGTATAGTTCCTGTGTTGCCCATTTCCTTACTTGGATAGAAGGAAGCTTCTTTGTTCACCAGTGGGAGTGGGGAGCTTTTTGCAGCCTAGCTGTCCCTGGAGGAGTGATCTCAGCACAGCATTTGGTAGTTTATTGGCCATTTTGGGCTAATTTCTAGCTCTTCCTAGTCCCCTGTATAAAAATTTGCTTTGGCGTGGTTTTTTTGCTTGTTCCTACTCAGCTAAAGCTCCTCGTGGTCCTAGCAGCAGAGAGGCGAAAAAGAGCGACTGCTAAACTGATTTAAGTATAATTTATTGCTACTACCTTTGCGAACGTCCTTTCTCGCTGAAAAGTGAGTTATATCTGCTGTTTTACCTGTTGAAGCTTGTTTTACTGTTTTTTTCAAATTGCACTTTAAAGTTTGTCCTTTGTTGCATTTTATCTGTTGAGGCTGCTCACTGAAGTGCGCTAGCCTGTTACTGTGAATTTTCTGCTGTTTGCTTCTTAAAAAATAAAAAAAAAAAAAAAAAAATATCCTTGTTTCCCACCTTTCCCTACCTAGAATAGTCCTTAATACAGGCATTGCTGTATTCCGGACTTTAGTATAGTTCCTGTGTTGCCCATTTCCTTACTTGGATAGAAGGAAGCTTCTTTGTTCACCAGTGGGAGTTGGGAGCTTTGAGCAGCCTATCTGTCCCTAGAGGAGTGATCTCAGCACAGAATCTGGCCGTTTTGGGCTAATTTCTAGCTCTTTCTAGTCCCCTGTATAAAAACCAGCTTTGGTGTGGCTTTGCACGATTGTGCGCATAGCGCAGCATCGGGCAGCGCCGCTTAATCGGGTGCAAACCATTCCCGGATCCATAAAGTTTACTCTTCACTTTTTCCCTTAGAACTGTCTATCTCACAAACAAAACACCCTATTCTCAATCTAAGGCCCTGCACTTGCTCATATAAGCAATTTTACAAGTTAGCACCAGTAAACTAAAAGCACTACATCCCCCTATACTCCCTTCTAGTACCTTGTCCCCTATAGGTCCTTCTGATTCAGTGATAAAGAAGTTCCCTATACTATTCTAGCATGTTCAAAGGTCAGTTAATGGCTTCCTCTTAGTCCACCTGGTGAATCTGGGAATCTTGAAGCAGTGTTACAACTGCCTCATGTACTCAGACAACCCTCTCCTCCTTCCAACAAGTTCAAATATATGTGAGAGATGCAACCATATAGCCAGACTGGAGGCTGAGCTCTCTCAACTCAGAACTGGTGAAATCAGACAGGAGGAGAAGGTAACCTCGCAGACCACAAATTCAGTCTCACATAGTCCTACCACAACAGCAAACCAAATACATAAACACACAAAAACATACTCGGAGGCTCTAAATAAAAATCTGCCTAAGCAGCAGAGACCTCCAAAGCAGACATCCAAGCAAACGCTACCCCAAAACAAAACACATGCAACACATAGCTCACAAAGTCAGTGTGTCAAACAGTCACAGCCCTTAAGGTTAAATAACACACCTGATACACTTGTAATAGGTGACTCAATAGTCAGACACACTGACTTCCCGCTCACCAGGCTGAACAAATAGAAGATCACAGTGAGCTGCTTGTCGGGCGCTAGGATCCGCCACATAACACAAGCACTCAGGTCACTCCAAAGCAAGTACAAATATGACTCAGTCATTGTCCGTGCTGGTGTGAATGACCTGAGACATACCTCCCTGGACTACATGAAAAGAGACATAGAGGAGCTCTCTAATCTTGCAGCCCAGGCTGGTATGACCCTGACCTTGAGCAGCATCTTACCTTCACCCAGAATGATGCCACTGTATAAAGACAAAATGACCAATTTTAACAATTGGCTAAAATGTTGGTGTCATTCAAAGGGGATCCAGTGTCTGTCAGCCTGGGAAGACATGCTCGACATGCCCCATTGCTTCGCAAGGGACGGCTTGCACCTGTCGCCCCTGGGCTTTCGGATATTGGCAAAGGCTCTTGCCACCCCCATAGTGCCTTTTTTAGGCCAGGCTCAAAAGACAAACCCACCTCCATAGACAACACAATAAATAAGAAACTAAGGGTAATGCTGCTCAACACCAGAAGTCTAAACCTCAAGATGCACTCACTCGAAGCCCTCCTCAGTATGGAGAGCATTGATATCTGTGCAGTGACAGAAACCTGGTTCAAGGCTCCAGAGAGCACCCCAGCACTACCAGGTTATACCTCATATCATGCTTTTCGGCCCCAAAACTCGGACCGAACCATAAAAGGGGGGGGGTATCCATATTCATCAATAATACCCACACCTCCATGTTAGTAGCATTTGACGAGGAATCTGAGACCATCCATGTGCAACTAACAGTGGGCAAAATTGCTTTTCAGTTTGCAGCATATTACAGACCACCCTCTCAAAAACAGGAATCCCACTCGGCTCTCCTGAGATCACTGGAGAATATGAAGATCTCTCCAAACACCATTATATTGGGTGACTTCAACTACCCAAACATAGACTGGGAGCACTACTCAAGCCCCAACATCCTAGCCCAAAGATTCCTAGAATTTATAAACTCAAATGCTATGGAACAACTAGTCACCACTCCCACAAGAGGGGAAAACATACTGGACCTGGTCATCACCAACATGGGGACTCTGTGCTCCATACCAGAGGTATACCCCTCATTGGTAAGATCTGACCATAAATTAATCTCACTGGATATCCACATCCTGACCCCACCCCCAACCTAGAAAACCACAGTGAAAAACTTCACAAAAGTGAACTTCACACTTCTCAAAACAGTGGGTGTATCCTTCAAGGCCCCTGGACCAGTGGAAACTATGGCCCAAACTGCAGAATCCTTTGTAAATGCATTCTATGGACACCTCCAGGAATGCATGAATCATGCTATCCCAAACAAAACCAAGACCCAATCGTCAAAAGGCAGGCATCCAGTCTGGTGGACCCCAGCCATAAATAAGCTGTACAACAGAAGGAGGAAGCTACTACATGATAGAGCAAAATCCCTAAAAGGGAAGGCATCTCTTATCAGTACTAGCAAAAAACTACGATTCCCTCATAAAATCCACCAAGGCCAGCTTTGAGAAAAAAATTGCACAGGACTCTGAAGAAAATCACAATAAAATCACAAGGCTTTCTTTGGTTATGTTAGGAACCTGGGTGGAAACTGCCAGATATGCTCAGAGTTGATCCAAAATGACAAAAAATACACTGAACCCACAGACATTGCCAACATCCTGGCAGACAGATTCAGTGCAAATCCCCCCCCCCCCAAAAGAGCAAATAACTATCCCAGCAGAGTGCAGCCTCCCTAACATCTCAGATGCTCAGGTAAAAGCTGCCCTCTCCAAAGCTAAAAACACAGCATCAATGGGACCTGACGGTGTCCCGGGTTGCATCCTACATGAACTCCAAGAAGAGCTAAACCCTCACGTAAAGCTGCTGTTCAATCTCAGCCTTACCACGGGTTATGTATCCAAAGAATGGAGTACAGCAACAGTGGTCCCACTCCACACAGGTGGTGCCTCTACGGACCCTGGAAACTATTGCCCCATAAGCCTGACTAGCCTGGTCTGCAAAACTATGGAAAGGATCATCATGGAACTCATAAACAAAGACATTGGGGACCTACAGACTCTGGAACCTACCCAATTCGGCTTTGTTAAGGGCAGATCCTACCTCTTGAACCTGGTCAACTTCTTTGAAACACTCACAAAGGCCATCGATGAAGGGAAGGTAGTCCACACAGCCTACCTGGACCTCGCAAAAGCCTTCGACACAATACCCCACTCGGGCATCATAGATAAGCTCTCCAGCTTAAATATAAACCCCTATGTCATAGGATGGGTTGCAAACTGGCTCAAGGACAGAACCCACATGGTCAGAATTGCTGGAGCCATGTCAGACTCAAAACCAGTTACAAGTGGCATCCCACAAGGCTCAGTCCTGGGACCTCTCTTGTTCGGTATATATTTTTCTGAGGTTCAGGCTGACCAAGTTCACAGACGACTGCAAATTGAGCACCATAATTGACTCTCCATCTGACACAAGTAGCCTCCAAAAGGGTCTCACAGAGATGGATAACTGGTGCCAGAACCATGGCCTAAAGCTAAACACCAAAAAGTGTATAGTTATACCCTTTGGCAAAAACAAATTACCACATAGGTGGTAATCCATTAAGTATGGAAGAAGTAATTAGGGACCTGGGGACCCAAGTTGATAGTAATTTCTCCTTTGACAACCACATTGTCAAAGTGGTTAGAAAAACCTTCTATATAGCCCACCTTATCCAAAAAGGATTCACATCTAGATCAAAGGAGGTCATAGTGCCCCCTTATTCATCCCTCATAAGGCCCATAATAGAATACAATGCCCCATTTGGGATGTACCTTACCCGACACCTGCAGCAATTAGAAAGACTCCAAAAGTACCTCACAAAGAGGATAAAGGGACTCAAACAGATGCCATATGCTGCTCAGCTAAAGAAACTCCAGCTCTACTCAGTAGCATACTGCCTACTTAGAGGCGATCTATGCCTGACGTATAAAGCCATGTCAAACCAGGACTTAATGGACATGCTCCACCTCAGAAAATCCAAATCCCTTAGAGCTACGAGCTCGAGGGACTTGAACCTCAGCACAGAAATAAATAGGACATGCTGGAGGGACAGATTCTTAACCCAGAGGCTCCCTTCACTCTGGAATAGAATCCCAGTCCATGTTAGGCAGAGCCCCTCACTGTCTCTCTTCAAGAGGAATCTTGACGAGTGGATGGGAGATTGTAGGTTTACCCCGGGGATTACTTCTGTGTCACTACTAGACAGAGACACAGTAAACTAACCTAAAAGATGGCACAGTAAACTCAATTCAATGGGTGGGAATAGCCAAACACACTCTGGCTAGGCTTGTAAATGCCCTAAGGCAGATAGCCTAGTATGAACCTATGAACCTATGTATCCTTGTTGCCCATCTAATTATAATTAGACAACCCCAGAACACTTGTACAGTATTACATTCCCATATCATGCAGAGATAATTGACTTGTACATGTCCACATTGCTAATTTTGTGTTTGATATTGTGCAATGTAACCTTATATTCCAGCTTTTT
This sequence comes from Protopterus annectens, assembly GCF_019279795.1. Taxonomy (NCBI): domain Eukaryota; kingdom Metazoa; phylum Chordata; order Ceratodontiformes; family Protopteridae; genus Protopterus; species Protopterus annectens. The sequence continues at coordinate 76,193,381 of NC_056743.1, forward strand.
CTAAATGAAGATATGTAATCTCTTCACTGACATACCGGCATTGTATATATCTGGTTACTCACCATCACTGAATGAGTAATGCACATATCTTGCTGTAGCCATGTTTAGCAGATATTACTCACTGCCTTGTATTTTATATCAATAATCGATCGGAGATCCTGGTATTACTACCAGTGGAAATCAGGCATACTGATGTTCTGTTTTTTTGCAATACCTGCAACAGGGAAAATGGATTCAGTTCTATAATCCAAAATATTTTTCAAGCCATCCAATTCTGCCATGTAAGTTTGTAGCCTGCTACAGATCACCCACCTTGTCTCAGGACCCCCACTCAGCATTCCTGAGAACATTGGAGAATATGAAGGTGTCACCAAACACCATGATATTGGCAGATAACAACTACATAAACATTGACAGGGAAAACTTCTCAAGTCCCAGCTCTTTCGCCCAATGGTGCCTGGAGTTTATAAAGTCAAATGCCATGGAACAACTGGTCACCACTCCCACAAGAGAGGACAACATATTGGACTTGGTCATCAGCAATATGGAGGCTCAATGTTCCATACCAGAGGTAAACCCCTCGTTGGTAAGATCAGACCATAAACTAATCACAATGGACATCCACATCCTGACCCCACCCCCAGCCAAGGAAACCACTGTGAAAAATTTCTCAAAAGCAAACTTCACACTTCTCAAGACCGAGGTGGAAAGTTTCAAAGCCCCCAGGCTAATGGAAAATGCTACCCAAACCACGGAATTCTTTACAAATGCACTCTATGGGCACCTGCAGGAATGCATGGATCATACCATCCCAAGTAAAACCAAGACTCACTCCTCCAAAAACAGGAGACCAGTCTGCTGGACCCCGGCCATAAATAAACTATACAACAGAAGGAGGAAACTATTACATGATAAGGCAAAATTCCAAAAAGGGAAGGCATCAGTGATCAGTACTAGCAAGAAACTTTGATCCCTCATGAAATCATCAAAGGCTAGCTTTGAAAGAAAAATTGCCAAAGACTCTAAAGATAATCACAAGGCGTTCTTTAGCTATGTCAAGAATCTGGGTGGCAACTCTCAGATCTGCTCTGAGCTGGTGCAAAATGGCACAAAATACACTGAACCCACTGACATTGCCAACATCCTGGCAGACAGGTTCAGTGCAAACTTTACCCCCCTTCCCCACCAAAAGGGCCAGTGTCTATCCCAGAAGAAAGCAGTCCCCCAGACATCACAGACACACAGGTGAAAGCAGCCCTCTCCAAAGTAAAAAAACACAGCATCAATGGGACCAGATGGTATCCTGAGCCGCGTCTTACACAAGCTCCAAAATGAACTAAACCCTCACATAAATTCACTGTTCCAACTCAGCCTTACCACAGGTTATGTACCCAAAGAATGGTGTACAGCAACAGTGATCCCGTTCCACAAAGGTGGTGCCACAACAGATCCCAGGAACTATCACCTTATAAGCCTGACTAGCCTGGTCTGCAAGGCTATGGAGCGCATCATCATGGATCTCATAAACAAAGACATTGGAAACCTCCAAACACTAGACCCTACCCAATTCGGCTTTGTTAAAGGCAGATCTTGCCTCTTAAACCTAGTTGACTTCTTTGAAATAGTAACCAAAGCCATAGACGAGGGAAAGGTAGTCCACACAGCTTACCTGGACCTCGCAAAGGCCTTCGACACAATACCCCACTCTAGCATCATAAATAAGCTTACCAGCTTAAACATTAACACATATGTCACAAGATGGGTTGCAAACTGGCTCAGGGATAGAACACACATGGTCAGAATCATGGGTGCCATGTCCGACTCTGAACTGGCTACAAGTGGCATCCCACAGGGCTCAGTCCTGGGACCCCTCTTGTTCAGTATATACTTCTCTGAGGTACAGGTAAACACAGGAGGACTGTGGCTTACCAAGTTCGCAGATGATTGCAAACTGGGAGCCATAATCTACTCTCCAGCTGACACAAGCATCCTCCAGAAGGGCCTTACAGAGACGAATACCTGGTGTCAGAACCATGGCCTCAAGCTAAATGCAAAAAAGTGCATAGTCATCCCCTTTGGGAAAAACAAAGTGCCCACAAACTACCACATAGGAGGTAATCCACTAAGTACGGAAGAAGTAATTAGGGATCTCGGGACCCAAGTAGATAGTAACCTCTCCTTTGACAATCACATTGCCAACTTGGTTAGAAAAACCTTCTATATAGCTCACCTAATCACAAAAGGGTTCACATCTAGATCAAGATAGGTCATTGTGCCCCTCTACTCATCGCTCATCAGGCCCATAATTGAGTACAATGCCCCATTTGGGATGCACCTTACCCGACACCTGCAACAGCTGGAGAGACCTCAAAAATACCTCACCAAGAGGATCTTGGGCCTCAACGAGATGCCCTATGTAGCTCAACTAAAGAAACTCCAGCTCTACTCATTTGCTTACTGCCTACTCAGAGGCAATCTCTGCCTGACGTGCAAGGCCATGTCTAACCCGGAATTGTTGGACATGTTCCACCTCAAGAAAACCAAATCCATAAGAGCCACATGCTCCAGGGAATTAAACCTTAGCACAACAATAAATAGGACATGCTGGAGGGATCGATTCATATCCCAAAGGCTTCCCTCACTCTGGAATAGAATCCCAGTCCATGTTAGGCAGAGCCCCTCACTAACCCTCTTCAAGAGAAATCTTGATGAGTGGATGGGAAATCGTAGATTTACTCCTGGGATCACTTCTATGGCCCTGCTGGACAGAGGGTCAGGAATCTAGTCTAAAAGGGAGGCGAAAGCCAACACATTCTGGCTAGGCTTATAAATGCTCTAGGGCAGATAGCCTAGTACCTACCTATGAACCTATAATAGCGGTTTCATCAATTTATAATCTTATTATTGGCCCACAATATAGTACCCAACTGACACACTTTTGAGATGTTCTCATTAGTGGCCCGTTACTAATCTTACTCTCAAGTCAAACATGCAACCCCCTGGATACCATACCCTGTTGGACAAATGTTTACCTTTGTTGGTTCCCTTCAAAAGAATGCATTCAAATTTGGCATCAAAACACATCAGTTTAAATTTATGATGAGCTTGTAGGTATTGTTACTCTTTGACTGTCATATTGTAGATGCAAAAATGGAATACCCCCATCTTCCCTCTTTGAGCATCTTATATCTTATTCCTGTATCTTCTAAGCCATTGTCTCTGCCACAAGTAGTCAAACATATTCTTCTGCAATATTTTTTCTCTTCTATTATCTCAGATTAGATGAGGTAGATGCCTAAACATAAATAATACCTTGGGTAGCATAAACATCTTCATATTTGATCCATCTGTGGGAGTTCCTCAAGCAGACCTTTTTGCCTCCTGTTTGAACAAACAGTTGGCAAGATTTTTTCCAAGACTCTATGCAAGAAGGCCTGGAAAACAAGACATATTTCCATTTCTTTGGACAGGAATGTTCTTGTATGCTTTTCCACATTTTTCACTAATATCCAGGATACTGCTGAAGATTCTGAGGGAATTCATCAAGATCATTGTGGTGCCTCCCTTCTGGCCTAGGCAGCTGTGGTTTCCCTTCTTTCAGAAATGGCCAGGGCTATTATTAAAAGCTTCTTCACAGACTGGATCTACTCCCACAAGAACAGGGGTGTTTGATACACTCCATCAATCATTTTCAGTTGACTGCCTTGATGATAAGTTCTTAATTCCTTTTAGAAACCTGTTTACTGAGGATATGCAGCAGGTATTAATGGCGGCAAGAAAACTTACTAATAGAAAATTATATGTTAGCAAATGGAAAAGGTTTACTAGTTTATGCTGACAACATAACCTGCACCCATTCGGGGCTAGTTGATCACTGGTTTTGCAATATTTCTGTGAATTATTATCCTATGTTCTTTCTTATTCCTCTGTAAAGGTTCCGTCATTGGCCATTTTAACATGTCTGCCCATGGATCCTCCTCTTTCAAGTCATTCACATGTCAAAATGTTCTTGAAAGGAGTTTTGCATAAGAAGCCTCTAAATAAACCCATGCCCCCTTCTTGGTATGTTAATTTTTTGTTAGAGAAACTATCACTTTCTCCATTTGAACCAGCTTACTTGGCTGTTTTAAGGTTCTTAACATTGAAAACACTTTTACTGATTGCTATGACCTCTGCAAGAAGGGTATCTGAGTTGAATGTTCTTATGCTGAGTCAACCTACTTCATTTTTCACAAGGACAGAGTTTCTTTGAGACCTAATCATTCTTTTATGCCTAATGTGGTATCATGTTTACTTTAAGCCAAACTATCTGATCTGTTTGTTTTCTTTACTGAATCTAAAAATGAGGAAGAAAGGAATGGATGTCCACAGGCAACTCCGGTACTATCTTAACAGAACTATATCTCACAGATCTCCTGATCAGTTGTTTATTTCTTGAGAAGGTAAGAAGAATGGACAACCTGTCTCAAAACAGACTATTTCCAAATGGTTGTCTAAGGCTATTACCTTTTGTTATACTCACCATAATGTATCTATTCTAGGCAGAGAAGGCTCTCTCCATTAGGGCCTTGGCTTCATTTATGGCTTTGTGGAAAAGACTGGGTTCTAGAAATATTCTAGAAGCTGCTAAATGGCCTCTGTTTATACTTTTACAAAAGAGTATATGTACTTAGCTATGGTAATCTACCTGTATAGCTAAGGCTATTGCTGCAGTATTCAGTATGATGAAGACAGTACAGCTGAGTAAGGTGAACTTACCATAACAGTAAATGTTCAAATGATCACTGCTGCAGTAGCCACTCCCTCCCTCCATTCTCTCTTCTGTTTTGTTATGTTTTTTTTTTTTTATATCAGATGTGATGTCCCTACTCTGGGCTAGCAATCAAGGAGCCTGAATCCTCACCACTGACACTGGAGAGGGATGTTCACTTAGAATACAAATGGATACACTCAGTGTTTACAGATGCAGACCTCTCTGCAGGATGCAGCACAACTGACCTACTGTTTGCAGTGAGACAAATACTTGATAAGGTAGAGATGAGGAGAGATTCCACCCGGGCATTCCTAGACTTGGAGAAAGCATATGACAAGGGCCCAAGAAAGCTGATCTGGGAAGTACTGTGGTGGTTTGAAGTCCCAGAATATTTATAGAATTAGTGCAGACTATGTACAAGGACCCAATGACTGAAGTACAAACAGTGTTTGGCCTCACAGAGGGGATCCCATTGGGAGTGGATGTACACCAGGGCTCACCTCTGAGCCCACTGCTGTACATACTGGTGATGGACTACATTAGCAAACAGGTTGGAGGGGACAGATCAACAAAGTTGCTGTATTCAGATGATGTGGCATTACAGGCAGACTCTGAGCTAGAACTGCAGCAAAGGATCGGAGAATGGAATGCAAAACTGACGGCACATTGGATGAAACTAAGCACAGAAAAGACAGTGGTGATGGCAGAAAATTGGGGAAATCAGAAGAAGCTAAGAATAGAGATATAAGGGAAGATAATGGAACAGGTAAACAGCTTCAAGTACTTGGGAGGGGTAGTTGAGGAGAAGGCAAGTCTGAATGAAGTGGTCAGACCTAGAATCAGAGGGGCTGTAGCCAACTGGCAGAGAGTGTCAGGTGTAGTCTGTAAAAGAAGAATACCAAAGAAGCTGAATAGTAAGGTGTACAAGACAGTGGTGTGACCAGTACTACTGTATGGTACAGAAACCTGGGCAGTAAAGGCAAAACAGTTGTAAGAAGCTAGAGATGATGGAAATGAAGTGCCTGAGAAGGATGGTAGGATGTGCGCTGTGGGACAGATGAAGAAATGAGAACATAAGAGAAGAAGCCAAAGTAACTCCAATTGCAGAAAAGATCAACTAGAACAGATTAAGGTGGTTTGGACATGTGCAGAAAAGCAGAAGACAATATGGTGAGGAAGACTTTGGACAGACAGGAAGAAGGTAAGAGGAAGCAAGGATATCCAGAAAAGAGGTGGATGGATTGTGTGAAAGATCTGTGACAGTCAGGCATGAGTGTTGAAGAAGGCAGGAGTGTAGCACTGAATCAAGAGAGTTGGCGACAGTTAACATGATACACCAACCCCATTTAGAAAAAATGAGAAAAAGGGGGATGATGATTAAGATGATGACATCTCTGCATCAAGCACAATTTCCCTTAAGAGCACACAGGGCTGCAGCAGCCTGGGATCTGGGTGTCACTCTCTATCTCCCTCCAGGTCCCCTGTAAGTCTCCTCACTGACACATCTCTGTAGAGTTAGGTCCTCAGCTAAGTGACTAAGTCAAGTCCTCCAGCACCCTCTCTGTGAAACCATTTCTTCATGTCCCTGCACCAAGTAGCGGACACATGCACACACACTCTCACACACACACACACACACACACACACACACACACACACACACACACACACACACACACACCTGGGAAAGGCAGGCAGAAATTTACTAGCTATGCCATCTTCTGTCCAGACTATAAGGTAGTTTCACTGCCACCAGTCAGTTACTATAAGGCTCTTAAAAAGGTATCCAATTATACTATGTGAAGTTAATATTAATACAAATGGTAATGTTGATCAAACAGCAAGGCTTTCAGGAGTGTTCAGAGTTATCACCAAATAAATATATGCAAATACTCTCAAAGCTTAAATATTTTTATTGAAGGACCAGCCACAATGAGAAGTTTAATATATATTTAATAATAAATAATAAAAGAACATGAAATACTAAATATCTATTTACAGTAAACACCAGAGTTTCAGAAACAGGAAATATTAAAAATACAGCTAGAAAGATTCACACAGTTACAGAAAAACAATACTTAACTATTCTCACTATATTTTCTTGACTAATCTAAAGAGTACTGGTCCCTGGTCATTTGGTAGTGCAAGACAAGATGAAGTGGGCGAGTGATCTTCCTCCTTTGTCATGTTCCAAGAGCTGACTGATTTTAAGACTTCAGTGTCCTCCAATACTAAAACATCATCTCTGTACAGAATGACATCACATGCATCTGGTCACCTGACTTCTGATTCCCATGTATCCCCATTGCTAGAAGCTGTCAGGATTTAGCAACTATGTTTTACCATACACACAGACATAGCTTTGCTCAGATCTGCTGCTCCTAGAAGTCATAAAACCCTTTTAACACTTATACTCCTCTTACAGAGCAAATAAGCCATACTTCTTAAAGACATTGCATCTCTGGCTTCATTCAAAACTGTGAGATGACATCTTTATAGTCTAGGCCCAGTATTTTTGAAAATCAGGTGGATTGGGATTAACCTCTTTTCTTCCAGTATGCTCTGTTTAAAAATACATTCAATTCAGTTACAGTAATACACACATATATATTTTCTTTCCATCAGGGCACACTGTTGACACCTTTACAAATACATTTTTAAACACAAGCATCTGTACAAATCATTTTGATATACAAATGACATATAATTCTTTACTAAATTCCAGCTAGCCACGCTGGCATATGTTATACATCCACTGTCCCACTTCTCCTAGCATAGCTGGCAGTACCTCCTATCATCACACCAAAGTGTGAACATTTATGTTTTATTGTTCTTAGTATAGCCTTTTCAAGGTTGAGCCTCCCTCTCTTCTAGCAGGAAAGATATGAAGGGCTTTATGGCCATACTTGTCTTTTAGTCAGTTCTGTTTGAGCTGCTTGACAGTTTGAAAGCGTGAAAGGTGCCCTGAAGTTTTGGAAGTTGCCTGACCATTATATCCATGTCTGGATATAACCCATATAGCTAAGGCTACTGTAGCAGTAATCATTCAAGCATCTGTTGTTATAATAGGTTTAACTTGTACAGCTGCACTTTGCTCCTACATTCTGCAGAATGTTCAGTTCTGTTGTAGCCATCATTCTGGTATTTATCAGCTGTATTACAGAGGCACTTTACATGCATAGCATGTTTGTTTTCCTTCTCAATGCTTTTTATTAACATAGTGATTTGATGACTCTGTAATATTTCTAACTTCCCCACTAGATTTGGAGAGGGTAGTGTGTATGGATTCAGAAGGTTCTGGATGTTTTACCTGGCTGTCTTCCAACCCTCACAGAAGAACTAGAAAATCTCTTGAAGAGTGTTGTACAAAATATGCTGGTCCATACACACACACTTGCACTTTTGGGACGGTATAATTGTCTGCCTTTAACTTTCTTAGAATAGGCTTTCATTAATAGTTTACAAGTTTCTGTCTTTGAATCGGTTGTTTATGGAAAACACTGCCTTATGTATTTATTTGCATGTGTTTATTATATGTTTGTTAGTTTGATTATGTTACTTTTTTCCTGAAGTTAAATGTTTAAGGTGGGAAAACCCAGTTCTTTATCTAGGTGCATTCCTTGGGTCATACCCCCATACTTGTTTCAGACCACTAAAAGCTATTTCTAGTATTTCCAAATTCCCCTCTGGTGTCACATCTCACAGCTATATCCATTATTTTGTAACACTGCTCATCCCGACTTTTATAGTCTGAAAATAAACTTTGTTATAGCCATATGAATGATTTTCTTAACTATAACATTCTGACCTACCTAATTCCTTCTCTCACATCATTTTTTCTAAGCACTAATTGCATGAGCTATTATCTATCTGACAAACTCACTAATGCACCTATTCAAATGCAGAGTACTCAACATCTACTAATGCGTAAGTAGCTTTTATACTGCAATAGCTGACTCTACTTTCGTATGAATGCAATCTAATTAGCAAATGTATGAGTAATTCTTAATGTATATTATTTAATGTCTGTTCATGTGTATTACCGAATTTATAATTAAAACCTTTTTCTAATATGTTGGAGCTTTTCTCCTTGGATCTCCACTGAAAAGGTTATTTTTTTTTTAACTAAACCCAGTCAGACAATCTGTGATATCAAAATCAGAAAATAAATAAAAAATAAAAATAAAAGCAATGTAGTACTACCCATTCCATAACACCCTCAGTTTTTCTTCTACATCGGTATGTTTTGCACTGTGTTTGGTAAGGAGGAAGATGAGGAAGGGACCTTTGAGACCCGCCCTGCCTGTGTTCAACATTGTAGCTGTCAGTCCTATTTTGACATACTGCAGATACTCTCTCCTAAGTGTGCTCTCGGAGGAATGCATTCTCAGTCTACTTATTTGTCAGTCATATCAGTATTAATGCTTATACATTACTTCATTCAGACGATATATGAGGCAGGTCAGGAACCATCTCAGTGTATGTGAATTCCTTATTTTTACAAGTTTCTTTCCATCTTTTTATTCACTTTATTTATCTCTTTCATGGGCACACAGTGCAACAAATAGGCACCTACATACAGCACCATCCTAATGCAGACACAATCCTTAAATTAAAATACCATTTTTTAATATTATTTCTGCCTATTTTCTCCTCATTTCACTTCCTTTCAGCAGTTGTTTCCCATTATATTACATGATAAATTTCTTTTATTTTCTGCATAGTGTTGCCCTTTTGTAGACTGGCTCCCTTTAAGACTGCAGTATAGAAGGCAAACAACAACCTTGTAGCAACAATAAACGTTGCCTTAATGAAAAACAACCTTTTAGCTTCTTTACCAGAGTTCACTCAGTTTTTCCCAGTGGATGAATTAGACATCACTCAGTATGTCAGGAAACACTCCTGACTTTGGCAGGTGTTTTCCTTCAGCAGAATCTATCATAACTAAACAATATATTCCTTTTTAAAACCTAGACGGTACTGCAGCTTAAATATAAACAACAACTGAAAAGCTAACAATTTGTTCAAATATGACAAGCAGCACCTTAATTGGACTTTATTCATCTTATTAGCAAAGGTGTATGTGATTGATAGCATGCAGTCCGCATAAGGAAATTAAAACTGAAGTTTCTGTAGAAAAGTATCACCCATGCCTTTTTTCTTCAGCATACTAGTAGTAAAGCCCAGAAATATGCCACTAAATTCTGTTTGCATGCTATTTTCCATAATAAGAATGCACTTCAGTTATCTTACTTATCCTTATCATTAACATTTCTGCATATACTCAGTGAAATAAATATTTTGCAGCTATTCACCTTTCATTGACCATAAGGTGCATAACTCCATTCCTTCAGAATGAAAAGATCCTCTCCCCATTCATTAAGGAACAAAGTATGCACTGAGTGGTGTGTAGCAGTTAAGCTGTTGCGCATATACATACAGTAGACCGATAATTGCACTGTCCAAGCACAAGGTCTCTATTTTCCTAATCTACTTTTGCATTGTGCACGTTTGCTTTATCCTACTCAGATTTGATTTTTGGGTTGTTTTGCTCTCAGCTGAACTATACTGAAATGACCAACTTCCCTTCTGTGTTGTGTAGACCTTTAGCTCTTTGTTGCAGTGGCTGCAAAAATTCATTAGTTCTGAACCACTGTGTGTAATACAGAAAGGTAGGTAAGTAACGTAACTTACAGAAAAAACAGTCTAGTTGTATGGTCTTGCTCTGCGACTGACTTTGATCAGGGACATAATTGCTGTTCTTCACTTAATCACAACTCCTGGATTTACATTATCTTTATGCAAAGCTATTCCAATCTCAGTTCATCTTCCAACCATGAATCTGGAACTTAACTTGATCCCTCTTATATTAACATACAGTAACATCCACGATCAACAGGTTATGCAGAGAGTTCAGATCAAATACAGTCCAGTGGAGAAGATAATGTCAAAACTTTATTGTCAAAATACCTGTAGACAATAAAAAACAGAGACATTTCAAACTGACACTGGAAGATGAGAGACGTTTCAAACTGACACTGGAAGATGAGACCTTCTGGTGTGTCTGGCGTCCTATGGAAAAAAAGAGGACAACTGCAAGTAATGCAAGTTATGACACTGTTGGATTAAAGCCAAGAGAATGTCCATCTACTGAGCTCCTCAGACTGAAGTTGTAAAGAGCTGTAAATCATTGGGAGATGAAACATAAAAACTATGAATGATGGTAAACGTGATGTCATTAAGTATGAGATTGTAAGAACGTACAGTTGACTTAACAGACAGTAGATGGTCAGATAGATCACTATTGCAGTAGCAATTATAAATGGAACATATCCTACTAAGGGTACTGTATGTCTGTCTAGTCTACAAAGTTTCAGGAATCATCCTTGTGTATTGCAATTCTGCCCTGTGTATGACTGAACCAGTATAAGATGGATGCATGAATGTACCAAAACTAAAAACATTCTTTCCCCTAGAGAGAAAGTCTGAAGTTGTTGAGATTGAAATCTTGTCATAAGAGAAAAAAGAAAAAGCGTACATCAGCGTGGCTAAGGAAGGGTTTATTCCAGGAGTAGTAGGGAGGGTATCTATACTGCAACAGTGATCTATTTGCACATCTAGTGTTATGTTTAAAACTCACTTTATTAGCTTATATCTGATATAAAAATAAAATTGCGAGCATGAGAGATTTCAGAATTAACTGAAAATTTTATTCAGAACATTTTCTCATTAAACTGAATAGCAATTTGGATTGGTAATTTATTTTGGTACATACCTGAACAAACTTAAATCTATGACAGAGAAAACTTACTTAACTAGATCTTGGTTTTTGCACCTGACACCACTGTCATCATAGTGAAGCTGGTCAGAGATCACTTAACTAGATCCTGGTTTCTGCACCTGACACCACTGTCATCATGGTGAAGATGGTCAGGAATCACTTAACTAGATCCTGGTTTCTGCACCTGACACCACTGTCATCATGGTGAAGATGGTCAGTGATCACATCCTAGGATTTGCTGGTTGGCATCAAGGCAAAATCAAGAAAGCACATGACCACTCATCCTTCTGAACCTTACGGAGTTTCCATGTTGATGCATTCGTTTTCACAATCAGTGGTGTGGAACACATTCCATGTTCACACTTGATTTTAACTATGTAGTTAAGAAATCCAGCTTTGTCTGTCATAAACATCTTAGCTTTTTTTTAAGACATTGTCAAGTCAGAATGAAGGTCTTAAACTAGATTTCTGATGCAAACAAATTCTGGCTTCATTCCCACAGAATGAGAAGTATTGTCTACTTTGATCATGTTAGGCAGATGATGAATTGCCAATTGAAGAATGCTACTAAAAACGAAACAGTGGAGAAGGATAAACTACAGAGGGATATATGTGATTATGAACAGAAGTCTGCATTTAATGTTTCAACTAGCCAGTCAAAGAAATGTCAGAGGGTGAGATTTCAGCAAGAAACAGGAAGATAAGTAAATAATGGTTACATTTCATCCGCAAGCAGTGAATCTTCGTTTGTGAATGATAACAGTGATGAAGAGAACACGTTTCCAGATCTTTCTGAACCAGCTAACCCAGGCTATATGGCCAAGGATTTTCATGAACTAGGGAAGAATTATGGTAAAAAGAGGTCTAGAAACTAACATGGACAGGACAGTTATGGGGAATATAACACCAAATACCGGACATATATAAAAGCTAAGTGGTACTGAGTTAAATGTTGTAAATAATGATTATGTAGTGAATTTGTCTGGATGTATTTTATCAGATACTAATGTATTGTTAAATAGAGGTCTAAAGTTTATTTCCACAGCTTTTCCTAGAGGGTATGAACTGAAAATTGAAGGGTTTAAATTTGTTAGAAAATTGTATTTAAATTTTTTTTTTTGCACAAGATACAAATGTAATTCATGAAAACAATGTGGACAGTGAAGATGATCTAAGTGAAATGAGTTTTCATTCATGTGTTTCTGATTTAGAAAATGATGCTTATTGTAAGTTAAACACTGAAAATGTGACATACAAAAGTGATTTTATGTGTGTGTAGGGGTGAAAATATACAGCAATTTTCTTCTGCTTTACAATTTTCAATAGATAAAGAGCTTGACAAAGTGAATAAAAACAAGAAAGAAGTTAAATATAATTTAAGTAGCGAAGAATGGAAAAGTCTATGAAAGTTAAGTGAAAATAGGGAATTGGTGTTTAAACCATCAGATAAAGGGGGCAAATTAGTGCTGCTTCACTATAATCAGCATCTGAATATGCGTTATGCTCATTTAAAGAATGTTAAAGTTTATACCTTGGTGGAGCTGGGATATTATTAAGAAGCAGTAATTAAATGCAAAGAACTGCTAATGAAGGGGTTAAGACTAAAATAGTTCTCACAGCAGGATGTATATAAAAAAATTGCAGTTAATGATAACACTATGTCATACTTCTTTTGTGTCCCTGAAATCCACAAAAGTTTAGTGGTTCCACCAAGACGTCCCATAGTCTCTGCATGAAGTTATTTTACACATAACTTAGCTGTTTTTTTACATTCCTACTTGAAAGAAGAAGCAGAGAAGCTAAGGTCTTATATCAAAGATTCCTATGATTTTTTAAGTAAAATCAGAAATGTAAAGTGGAAGAAGGACATGTTTTTTATTGTTATGGATGTTACCAGTTTATATACAAATACTGAACCTGTACATGGCTTAGAAGCAATATTATTTTTATAAGGACTTGCCTAAAACACATTTTATTATTGAACTAATACATTTTTGTTTAAATAATACTATCTTTGAGTTCAATGGGAAACTTTATAGGCAGCTTCGTGGAACAGCCATGGGGGTAGGTTTTGACCCCCTTATATGCAAATCTTTTCATGGGTATGTTTGAAAACAAATATGTATATAGTAATTAATTTTTTTAGGAAATATGTCAATTTATTATAGAGGTATAGATGATTTAATATTCATTTGTGAAGGGGGTGGGAAGAAGTGAATACATTTGTGCAAAAAATTCAGATAAATCCCTATAATATGAAGTTTGATGGAATACAGACAGGTGTTAAAGTAAACTTTCTTGATATAATGTTTCAAGGTATTAATGATGGTAAAATACAAACAAGTTTATATAGAAAATTTGAAGGGAGTGGTCATACTGCATGGAGAAAGCTGACACCCCCCACACTATTAAATATATCCCCTATGGGGGATTTCTTAGAATAAAAAGAATATGTAGTGATAAAAAAAGAGTGTGAGAAGGAAATAGAAAAAAAACAGCCCACATGTTTGTAAGTAGAGGTTACAATGAAACAGTGTTGGAAGAAAATAAAAGGAGGGTAGTACAACAAAATAATACTAAAAACAGGCATAGCATGCAAGGCAGAGTGCATCAACAAGATAAACAAAAATTGTTATGTGACCAAATATACAGTGTTTACAGAAGTTTTAATAAATCTGGTAAAATATCATTGTGGTATTTTAGAAAAAAAATAAATTCCTTAATATAAGAGCAAATGAGTATCCCATGTTTTCTTATTCAAAAGGTAGAAGTATAAGAGACTTCTTGGTTCATGGCAAGTGTCACCTGCCTGCAAGTCATAGGAGTTTGGGTGTAGGTGCAACAGGTACTTTCTCTTGTGGAAAGTGCAGTTGTTGCCAGTATGTAGTAAAAATTTCTGATAAAATTAATGAAAAGTATTTTAAAGGAAGGTCTACAAGAGGGTAGTGAGATCAGCTATGTTATATGGGTTGGAGACAGTGGCATTGACAAAAAGGCAGGAGTTTGAGCTGGATGTGGCAGAGTTAAAGATGTTAAGATTTGCACTGGGTGTGACAAGGGTGGACAGGATTAGGAATAAGTATACTAGAGGGTCAGCCCAGGTTAGAAGGTTTGGAGACAAAGCCAGAGAGGCAAGATTACGTTGGTTTGGACATGTGCTGAGGAGGGATGCTGAGTATATTGGGAAAAAGATGCTAAGGATGAAGCTACCAGGTAAGAGGAAAAGAGGAAGGCCTAAGATAAGGTTTATGGATGTGGTGAGAGAGGACATGCAGGCGGTTGGTGTGACAGGGCAAGATGCAGAGGACAGGAAGAAATGGAAACAGATGACCCACTGTGGCGACCCCTAATGGGAACAGCCAAAAGAAAAAATATTTTACATGCAAAGGGAAGTTTTCCTGTGACAGTGCTGGAATAGTTTATGGTTTGAAATGTCCCTATGGTAAGGTATACATGGGGAAAGTAAAAGAAGTTTCAAACAAAGGTTGAAGGAACATGCTAGGAATGTTAAGAAGGGCAAAGAAGAAAGTCCTGTTGCATCACATTTTAAAGAATATCACAGTGGAAAATAGACAAGGCTTACAAGCTACAATTTTGGGGCAAGTGCAACAAATGTATGACTTTGATATTAAAAGACAACTTTGGAAGTTAGAATCTACTTTAATTCTGAAGTTTAACACTTTAATTCCATATGGAATGAATCAAGAATGTCATTGGAAATGTTTTCTTAATTAATTTAAGTCTATGATTGGTTAATTGCTTGCAATCAAAATATTTAAAGATAGAATATGTATAGTAGAGATATACTCTGTAAGGGCTGAAGAGCCGAGGTGCTAGAAGAGTCTACATTTTATGCTTTGTATTTACTGCTAACCAGATTTTATTGGATCCAGTGTGTGCTTATTTTACCTGTTTTGTGGGACTACATTGTGGATCTACTACTGGACTGGACTATAATTTTAATAAAATATAAAGGTAATCACTGGCTCTTTTTTTGTGTGGCGGTGAACTGTTCTGTTTCTAGTCCGTGGTGATATAGCATACAATATTGCTCACCAAGCCAGTCCCTGCTAAAACCACTTTTGTCCAGAGTGGATTCATATGTTGTACCCCTGATGAACAAAAACAGCCAAATCATTTTGCATTCATCGGTTCTGCTAAAATATCAGAGCAGAACAGTGTCCATTTTCACAGTGTTGTTATAGAAACTCATCTGCACTCTTACTCTTCCAAAGCAACTATCAGCTCCAGCACCCCAACCTACAATATCATGTTGCCAAAACTGACCTTAGATAAAGTAGGTCCTTATGTGAAGATCTCCATGGTACCCCCTCCCCCATTTGCTGCCTCTCACCCTACATAAATTACTTAGTGCCCCATTTCTCCCTTTACTGACCTCTTCATAGCTTCCAGTTTTCATTTTTCTACATTTTCACAGATTTTGTTTTAATATTCAGCTTTTTCCATATCCTGTCAATGCATCCTAACTAGTCTAGGCCACAGTTTAACTAGTCTTTGCTATATATGCCACCTGTGCAGATGATCATTCAGGATGGATATAACTCGCTTCAACCTAGTTTGGTTAACCCAAATTTGCATCTAAACTACTTAGAAAACAAGGTGCATACTGTCTGCGAATATACAACCCTTTTTCCATCTATTCCTGTCCTATTTTTTTACAGTCACAAGTCACTTATGCATTGATTTTCTGATTTTCAGCACTGCTCAGAGAGTAAGGTACAACTCTGAACATTTTCTATTGGAACTCCAACTAATAATCTTTAACATCCCCATTGAACTCATAAGTACTTGAGCATTAAGAAAATAAGAAACTTCAGGTGGTGATGGTATGATCCTGATGAATGATTATTCTCCAATGACATGGAGTTGTTCCAAATCTATCTACCCCCTAGGAAATCATCACTTAAACAGGAACACCTGTGATGTCATATTCTATAATACCATATTTGGTTACATATTGCATCTCTCATCTTTGTTACAAATCTGGATTGACAATACATTTTTATTGTAGCACTCAGAACATGTTAAACGTCTTCTGTTATCTCACAAAAGGTGTTACATTCTGAAGCCATCATTTCAAAGGATGTTTTTGCATCCTTTCAACAAACGTTTGTAGTATTCACAACACATGATTTGATGTGAAAGACCAGTTGGAGTAGGGCTTGAAGGTCAAGAGGCATTTCCTTGGGATGGGGCAGTTAGCTGGGGATATGTGGCTGAATTTCATTTCAGCTACAGAGACATATGGCTTCAAATTCACTGTTGGCACCAAGAGCTGGAATAGCTACAAGCTGGTGGGGCTACCTGGTTGGCATGCCCATTGCAGGGAAAATGCAGTGTCCAGTGGGCAATGCCTCTATTAATGTGTAATCCAAAGTAATCCGTGTTTTGCATGGTGTACAGTACATGCTGATGTAACTACAATTTGTAGAAGTGTTCAGCAACATAAAGAATGTCTTGCACATTACTGTAGTCAAACTTATGCTCTATTATGTGTTTTAGATTGCTCTCCCTGAATATAGCAGCTTTTGCAAAGGGAGTACAGGCAATGCCTGACCAGTGATTCTCTGTGAGCATCTGTCAGTTTCTTTATTCTTTCTGCAGAGTGGTAAGAAGTTCAGGGAAATTTACAGTAAGCCATCCAAGTAACACTTTTAGCTGCCAGTTCCAGGCCCCCATATTATTTTTTGTCCATGTAAGTTTCAGGCCATACATCTGTCACAGATTCAATTCCCCCATGCCTCACAGTTATTCGAACTGAGGACATGGCAATGCATGCTTCTGTGTGCCCACAGTGAGTTTTTCAAAGCCATGTGTTTCCTCAACTGAACTACAGTTTGGACAGTCTCCCCAACCAAATGTCTCTACAAGCTAATATCCTACAACCTATATGGCTGAAATGAAATACTATATGAGATTTCATTCTCTGGCCTGCATTTTAAATGGCAAAAGTTAAGCAAGGACTCCAGTACCATATAACATACAGGATTATGATATGGTCACTGATAATAATCAGCTTATTATGTATATGAGACAATGACGACAAGAAATTCACCTCAAGATGCTCTTTTTAAGGTCAAGTAAACTTTATTGTAATTCAGACTCCACAGCAAGTACAACTGAATTAAATTATGTTACTCCGGGATCTATGTACAAACATCTAACAACAGTTCACATACTACATTTATTCATTCCTAGTAGATAATATTTACTGTTTTACATATTAACAGACATTTACTAAGCTAAGGAGGCACGATATTTATTGCCCAGAATTCCACAGCTACTTCTTATTGCACAGGATTCTTTTGGCACTAGTCTAAGGAGACACCATATTTATTGCACAAAAATTTTACAGCTTTTACTTTTGCACAGGATGCTGTTTTAGCATCAGCAGATATTGCACAGAAGTAAGATTATATTCTGTTAGATTAATTGCACAGTGTATTTAAAACCGTTTAAGGGTATTGCACGCAAATATGCTTCTCACTCATATTACGCATTGTCCCTATGTCAAGTGAAATGTAAGTTACTACTGAAGTTCAGTATCCTGATGTCCAGGGGCTAGAAGCTTCTGCTAAATCTGTCAATTTTGCAGTGTATGCTATCATAATGTCTCAAAGATGGTAGGTGCTAGGTGCAGGAACAGTCCATATGTAGGGTGAGTGCAGTCCATGACTAATTTCCTGGCTGTGTTGAGACAAGACTGGTGCAAGTCTTAAATAGATGGTAGAGTAGTCCTGGTAATCTTTTCTGCTGTTTTCAGCACTCTTTGGAGGGACTTGCAGTCTGTTGTGGAGAAGTTGCCATTCCAAGCTGTAAAACTGTTTGTCAGGATGCTCTCAATTGTGCCCATATAGAAGGTTGTGAGAACAGGGGACAGTAGATTTACTCTTCTCAACTTTCACATAAAGTGTAGGCATCTTGGCATCCACATTGAGAAAACATAATAAAGGTTATGATCATTGACCTGATCGGGTACCACAGTGGTGCAGTGGTTAGCACTGCTGCCTCACAGCAACAGGTTGTCTGGTTCAATTCTCGGCTGGGGTGCTTTCTGTGCAGAGTCTGCATGTCCTCCCTGTAGTTGCGTGGGTTTCCTCCAGGTACTCCAGTTTCCTTCCACATCCCAAAGACATGCTGTAGGTGAATTGGACACTCTAAATTGGCCCTAGTTGTGAGTGTAGACAGTTGGGTGCCGGGCTGGCAACTCAACAATGTAAAACTCCACTGCCAGTCATGAGCTGACCAATGATCTCCTGTGGCGACCGCCAAAAGGAGATGATGATGATTGACCTGATCATAATACGATTGGTCTCGTGCTAGTGAAGCCATTTACAAGTTTATTTTTTATAGATATTGCAGCATAATCATGACGCTCCACACACTGCAATAAAATAAATAAATATTCGGTAAAATCTTTTCGTTGACTTAGATGCATGCCATAAGAGTGATGCAACTGTTATTGATTCTCTAAACTTTAGTTTTCAAATCTCAGAAAATAACGAAAGTAGTAAATAAAATGTAATTGTAAAATAAATTGAAAATTATGAAATGAAACATTGTTTATGGACTCTGCTAAATATAACTACACCGAGGTTAAGCTTCAGAGAGAAAGGAAATTAATGTTGTTTTAGATAGTATGTTTACTAAGCAGTTGTGTGCTGAGGCTACCTCATACAATCAGTGCAAAAGGCATAGCGTTCTACAAAATGATTTCAGTATAACATATATTTAATTACTTTTCTCATTTTCATCAGTTTTGATGTTTTCATTTACTCTATCACTGATGTATAATGTAGACGTGTGTACTCTCACCTTGCTGCTATGTTGTATGCATTATATGCTGACTTTGTATGTTGATTTCTATAAATTAAACATGCCCTCAAATGCCAGTTATTTGTTTTTTCTGCTGCTTTGATATTCGCTACTGCTTTTTATTAGTTTTACTTTAAGTAGATGCTAGTGTTCTGAATTAGAAATTGTATCAATATGCTTAAGCTATATATTTCTTCAGAGCAGAGTTGGAGATTAAAAGTGGCATTTTACAGCTCTATTAGTTGTAAATGAACGTTTATTTTAGAAAAATGATAGTATCTGGAATATTTGTACATTTATGTCATTATGATGAAGATTTTCTACATTTAATTTATTTTAATAATACTGGCCATGCAGTTTGATAAACATTCAATAATGTTTCTTTATCTCTGCTCCAGGGTCAGCAGTTCAATCGTAACTTCTGGTTACAATTAGTGTTGAGTTTTATTGACTTTTCTATGTCCGTGATGTTTTCTAATTTCTTTTGACCTCTCAAAATCATACAGGTTGACCAGCTTTACTGAATTGTATGTATATAATCAGTTAATCTTTAATTTAATATTAATTTATTTGTTAACCAGATAACTGAACTAATTTTTTTACCCCTTTTCAGCAAACACTTAGGTCACAAGAACAGTTGCAATTAAAACATGTAAGTGCATATAATGCACAATTTAGTGTACCCAATTAATTAACATATTTGCAGAAGGCAGCAGGAGTCTGCAGTCCTGGAGAAAACCCACACATACATTTGGAGTACATGTAAAATTCTATACAGGTAGAGGCTGTAGGTGAGGCTTTCACTGCAGACCCTGGAAATATGGATTAAATACACTGGCACTGACCCACCATGGTCTATAGATATATATATATATATATATATATATATATATATATATATATATATATATATATATATTTTTTTTTTTTTTTTACTTTTATTGTTGCACTTTTGGTCTGAAGTGTAGCTGAAATCTATAAAAAAGATGAAACTCAAAATTAAAGATAGTTTCTATGAATCATAGGAAACAGTGTGTGCTGTTTTTAAGCATTGTGGTTTGCAACACCCTAAACACTCATGCTTCACTGATAGAATATTCTACCCTAAGACTTTGGTTTACTTTTATGCAACCTAGTAAAGAAACAAGCGTCAAACTGCAGGGGGCTAAGAAATTTTAATTTTGCAGAACTGATTTTGGCCAACTACAGTCATATCACCTTTTCAGTTATTTTGTTTTCATTGAAAAAACACATTTATGACATACACGTTTTACAGAAGCTTTGCAGTGAGATTCTGTAATATGTTTCACTTTCCACAATCCAGAAAAAAACAATGTTTTCCATGTTAAAGGCTAATACATCTAGGAAAGGACTGAAAGCAAAAGAAAAAGTTGGTAGTATATGCTTAAATGGATAGGCAGAATTTCTGAAGTAGTAAATATACATTTTTAAGAAGTTAAAGCGGCAGCAGTTGACAAGCATGCCTGGAGTGCTAAATTCTTTGAGATCACAAAAGAGATGGATCAAAATAAATGACAACCACCAACCCCTACCACTTTGTGTCATCAGGCTTTATCCACTCCCCTCTTATATGTTATCTGCATGGCTCCTTAATTTTGTTTGTTATGCAATGTCTAGTCTCATACAGGGAATCCTTTGGATGTAGGGCAATAAAATGTAATGAATATGGCATAACTTCACAGTGTGACTATGTATAAATAACAGCAGTTGTTGAAAAATGAACAACTGTATAATTGAAGACATATGATAAATAGAATAGCTGCAGCTTGTTGTACATGATAGCTGGCTATTTTTAAGTGTAGTAGAATTCTGAAACACTAGCAAAGTGGTTGATAGATGATTGCTGATAGCTTGGGACTTATGCACAGATCTTATAGAGTCTGGTAATATACTGTTTTAGGTGACAATGCACAAGTAGTTGACATTGGCATTGGACAATTAGGTGATACAATTACAGGAAGTCCAGGTATACAGGAGATGTTTAAGTGATGATGTGAAAAGCTTCTTGTCTGGCATAAAAACTGCTTGGCAGTTTATTCCATATATTCCCAACCATTGCAGGACACATTAATGAGTATTTTAACTTCAGTGGGATGAAATAAAGAAAAGAAGTGATATTCCATTTTCTTTCAAGGGGCATGTTTATGGGAATTTAGAGCACCATCCTCAAAAAAAAAAAAAAAAATAGTCTCTTTGCTTATTTGGATTTGCTAATCTTTGAATGTAAACACTTGCACCTTGGATTTATAAGAGTATTATATCATACGTCAGGACTTGAGACATCAGGTGTCTAAATATAAAACTTCTAAGATACAAAAACTCTTAAAAAAGGGAAAAGCATGAAAACAAACTCATTCATGTTTTCCCTTTAATGCATTTAGGCTGACCTTTGAAAAAGCATTGTACAGCATTTGGCAGATGATCCAAAGCAGCTCCAGCATTTCAGGTTCTGCCCTTATCGATACACGCTGTTAAAATACCAACAAAATGGTTCAACACTGAGTATGTTCTCATACCTCGGTTTAGAGTCCCCATGATTTTGGGAGACCAGTGCTTTCTTTCATTTCATATAGTATTAGGGAAAGAACTTGCTGCAATACAATCATAATAATAGTATTGCAATGTGTTTTGGCTTCTCCCATTAGGAGGTGCCACAGTGGATCACTAGTCTGCACAATGATTGCAGTGGAGGTTTAATGGTGTTGAGTTGCCAGCCAAAGTGCCCAAGTGTCACAGAAGACACACACGGACACACGCACACACACACACACACAGACAGACAGACGCACACACACACACACACACACACACACACACACACACACACACACACAGACGCACACACACACACACACACACACACACACACACACACACACACACACACACACAGAAGCACACACACACACACACACACACACACACACACACACACACACACACACACACACACACACACACACACACACACACACACACAGACAGACGCGCACACACACACATACACACACACACACACACACACACACACACACACAGACAGACGCGCACACACACACACACCCACCCCCGCATGTCTTTAAAACTCAGTTGACCACAGGGAGGACATGCAGACAACACACAGAAGGTGTTTCAGCCAGGAATTGAACCAGTGAACCTCTTGTTGTGAGGCGATGACACTAACTGCTTCCCTTTTAATCATTTTAATAGTATTATGCCAAAGGCTTTAAGCATTTTAAATGACTTAGAAAGTTTAAATATGTGCTCCACATACTGATGTGGTATTTAATTTGCTGATCTTTTTACTTTAAGAGTCACAAACTTGTATGTATATAATGTTGATTTCTGTATTTTTTCACTTTAACTGTGTTGCTGACCATGATGGCTGTCTATTTCGCCTATAATATCATAGAGATACGAAACAATATGAAACCCGCTGTATTTACCTGAGCTACTTTTTATTTACTTACTTACTTTATTTGTATTTGTTATATGGGACAGAGTACTAATATCCATGGACCTTTTTGAAATTCAGCCCAAGAGTGCTGGCTGGTTAAGCGACTTGCACAGTTAAACAATGGAGATGTGGGGAATCAACCCTAGACCACAGAAAATAACTAATTGATAGCTCCTTAATCTTCTTCACCGACTGTAGGCAGGCAAACTACAACTCAAAGTACAAAAACAAAAAGTTTTCATTCAGAAAACTGGCACTTGCTTCAGGCTAGAAGTGTTATTTTTGAACTTTTCCAAAGAAAGTGACATTTAATATACTAAATAAGAGTTAATACATAACAGACGATATTTTAAACTTGTTAAGGTAAAGTATTACATTCATTATAACAGTGCTTTGCTATATCACTTCAAAATCTGAAGCGTACAGCATATATTTATAGAAATGTTATAGCTGCTGTGCTGTAGGATACTCTGGTTTGTATAACAACAGGATGGATTATAACTTGAAAATATCACTTTTCATTATCGCACCTTTCTTTAAGCTAAACTCTTTACTAGTTTGTATAATATCAGGTTGGATTGTTATTGGAAAATATCACTGCTCATAGCATAACTTTCTTTAAGCTAAAGTCTTCACTAGTGTGGACATTTAAAATCACAGCTACCAGTAAAGGAAATCCTGCTTGTGGCTATAGTTAACTTCATCCAAGATCTACTTTTACTTTCTGTAATATCACCTGGATGCTATCCAATGTCCCGAAACCCATTAGAAACTTTCACGTTTACCATTTCTATTCATTCTTTTGACATACATCATATGAAGGTCCACTATTTTTCCTACTCAAATCTCATATAATTTAAAAATACTTACTTTTATTTACTTTCACTTGTTGTCTCAAGTTGATATTTGTACAGATTTTGTTTCTTCCTTGTTGTAGAATGAGATTTAAATATGTGCTGATGAGTTCTGGATAGTCAGAGGTTACTGCATCACAGTAAAGTGTGAGATGGGTCCTGTATTGACTATCACTGTTTGAGCTTTTCTGAAATTCACCATCCTTAGTGTGAGAATAATAAACTATATGGATATGAGAGTTTGAATCCTACATGGGGATCAGATGGTAGATTGTGCCCCTCAAAACAAGAAAAAAATTCTACTACTATTCTTTTGTCATACATGGTCACAAATCAATCAGCTTGAGTTCATGCATTTACAGAATGACTGTACTTGACCTACAGTTCGCAAGCTATTGTCACCTGCAAGAAAGGTGTAACCTTTTTGTAAATGAAGATTCATAATGAATCTGGTTCCAAAAGGAATTTATTTCTGCCAAGTGTGGCACTGACTGCACAACAGGGATTCTGTAATTTTCATTGTTCACTCCCACAGTTTTATATTCTTAACTCTACCTTGTAGACATCAACAATATGCTATAAGCATCTAATTTGAAACTCTTTTCCAAAGAGTTAGTTGAGGGACATATCTTTACATGAATACCAGCAAACCAGGGCGGCCACAGTGGTGCAGCGGTTAGCATTGGTGCCTTCTGTGCGGAGTCTGCATGTCCTCCCTGTGGTTGTGTGGGTTTCCTCCGGATGCTCCAGTTTCCTCCCACATCCCAAAGACATGCTATAGGTGGATTGGACACTCTAAATTGGCCCTAGGCATGAGTGCATGCATGTGTGTGCCTTCTGTGGAAGGTTGGGCGATGGGCTGGCAACTCAACACCGTAAAACTCCACTGCCAATCATGAGCAGACAGGTGATCCGCTGTGACGATCCCTAACTGGGAAAAGCCAGAAGAAGAAGTAAATCCTTTCACTTTTGGCCAAGAAAGTGTTACTTTTATTTATTTATTTTTATTTATTTAAGTTTGATAACCAGGTAAATGGATAGGTCAACAGACCCTTTACAGCCATGATGTAGGCCCTAAGGTGCAAAACACAAACAAAAAATTATATAAATACTAAAGAGTACAGAGATGTACATAGTACAGAAACAAAGTAGAAACACTACATTTGCATGTTACTTATGATTATAAATGCAACTGATAATATTTTCAGTATGCACAATTAGGATAGATATTCAACCACTGGTCATCTGTTAAAAGTATTTCCTCACAAGAAAGATGTGACTATAGAACATGCCATTGTCATGAAAACAGGAGCATTTGCTGTTCTTAAACATTTGTTATTTTTGTTTTTTAAATAACTGAAGTGTCTCTTGCTGCCTCAATCATGCAGGTAGCCAATTCCCAACAGAGAGAATGCTCTTTTCCTGCGGAGACTTTAAAGTAAGGTTTAGTGAGGATAATGCTGCCTTCATGCACATCTCCGCAAAATCAAGTAGAGTGTAAAAGTTGCAAACAGCTGCCCGATGTCACGCCCTCAAAAGAAGGACAGCTGGAAACTGTTATACCTAACAAAACTCAGGGGAGAGAGGGCTTGGAATTTTTAAAGAACCTCATTCTGAATGTAACAAAATCTCATTATTTCATATGTTTTGAACTAAAGAAAATTTAATTGGACAATTTAAGGGTTTTATAAGCTTAACGTTAGCACAAATGAGTGTAACTCCATTAAAAGGAAGCACAGATTATGCTTTCATGGATCAGTAAAAATAATAATGATTTGCAATATTATCACTGCAATGAAATGGAGGAGGAAATTTTAATTTACTATATGTAATCTATATTACATTATCGGGACACAACAAACTTCACACATGGCTGTGTGGTTTCTTCCTTTATTTAATGTCTCCAATAATTTATTTAGTTAATTCTGTAAAGAGAATAGACTGATTTCTTAAGTAAGAGTATAATTAAAGTTTTAGAAAATCAGTTTTGTTTCATTCTTTGATAATCACATAGAGTGTTCCTCTTAGTTCTAAAAATGTACCCAGTAATGGATATATTTTTAAATCACATCATATATGGTATTGGTAGCATGTTTCACTATACTTCAAATTATTTTTTTAGCCTCCTTGCTCCTTTATCTAACTGAATGTCCTCCTTTTACATTGCTGTAATTTCTGCCTGCATGCATTGTTAATGTGTCGTTCAATACATAAATCATTATAGTCAATGGATATAGAATTTTTGATAATCTGTGCTGCTTTGTCCATTTCTCTTTGACTACAGTATATAACTTTCTTGCTTCTTCTGGATTATCTCATAGTCCTTACTTAATATCCGATAATCTTTGTAATTCATGTTTTCAAAACTTCTCATCTGCTTGTATGTTGTAATTTTTACCAAGACTGTCTCCAGTGTGATGACATTATCACATTGGTGTGGCTTTCAACAGAGTAATAGATAAGTAATCTTGCGCCCTGGGCAGCCACCAAAGTGGCACCCTCTCAACCCAAAGTTGAAGAAAAAAAAGAGTCATGGACTCTGAACTGTAGCAAAGAACTGTATGCAAGCTTCTTGCTACATGCATTTAAGAAGACTCAGTATCACTTGTGTCTGCTTAAATGAATGCCAGTAATGTGTTGCACCCCACTGCAAACTGACTAAGTTGCTCCAGGACAGTAGCCCCCTTCACCTGCCCAAGTTATTGCTCTGTCATTCTGTATACAAACCTTTGCTGATAAGCATATTACAGGCTGCAAAAAGATGTGCAACTGTTTTTAGTTTTCCACTTCATAGCCTACATTTATCTGTAACTCATAACTTTTCAATAGATTTTGTTAACCATGACACTTGGAGTTCACTACCTTGAGATGACATTATTAGCCTTTCATTTTTGGTTTAAATTCAATTTACATAAGTCATTTGAGCAACAACTTGTTATCAAGATTAAGCTGATCTGTGAGTGCTTTATATTTTCCATTATAATTGGGGGTTTTCTATTTTTTACTTTTTTCATTGGTCTTGTTTTAAATATATTCATTCTTTTGTTCTTTCTGCTTTATGTTGCTACCCATTTTGTACATTTCTGTTTTTTTAAGTTCCATGCCTACTCTTTTCCTAGATGCATCACATAACTGAATAAAAATTCCATATTACATGTATTTTCTTCATGGTTTAAAAGTGATGATATTAACAAATATGCATACGACCCCACAAACACTGACCTGTATATGGAGCCATTTTCAAGAAGAGACATTCCTCTTTCAGAGTGAGGATATAAAATCTTGGCAGACACTTTTTAGTATCACTTGATGTGCATGCAACAGTTCTATTCTTTTCTTATATAATTGATTGAATCCTTTTTGGGTCCAGTCAAAACTGAAAGAACTGGGATTGCAAGATGGATTAAATTAGGTAATTTCAATAAAATGTATGTTCTATTTCAACTCTTATCAAATCTAAATAATTTAAGTATATTTTAATGATAAATTCAATTCTGATATTGGATTGTACTTTAGTGTTTAATATTTACATAAGTTTTAAAAAGATGTATTTCATTGGAGGGCTAGCATCATGTGACTGCTCATTGTTTTTATATATATATATATATATATATATATATATATATATATATATATATATAAAGTTCATTTTAATATGAATGGAGCTGTTTGTATGGCTTGTTGTTTTTACTTTTTTTTTTATATTCAGTTGCCCACTGCCACACATTGTGTCAGTGTTTCTTGCATAAAATTTGTTTTTGCGTACTGTATTAACTTTGGTGTTCCATACTTTGGAGATTTGGGCTTTGAGATGCAGTATAAACCTCTTTTTGGACAAGTTTTAAATGTTATATGATGCAACCATGTCATTAAAAAGCTAGAGCAGTGCTATATATCTTTATCTCCAGCTACAATTATTTCTGTTACTAAGATAATTTTATAATTTAGTTTTAAGCGCATTAAGCATATCATGACTCTATGACAATATTCTTTAATTTTTGTTTACATTTCTAATTTGTTTGGAGCACCAAGGCTGCATTTAATACTCTTCCATGGGTGCTACTCTATTCTATTCTGTTATATTCTGGGTGAATAACCTTACAAAAAGGTAGATAGCATTTGCATTTTCATTTTTCTGTGTCAGACACATCTTGGGAATTTAGTTTTCTAAAAGACGCTCTCTTCTTTTCAGCATGAAGGATCTCGGATTCAGCAAGTTTAAGTATCAGAGGTCAAAAGAGGAAGATGATGTTAGTTATACTGTTATTGTTGAAAACAGTTCAAATGAAGCTCAGACAGAATTCTGCAATAATCACCTGGCTGAACAACCACACTTAGTAGGTATGTGAGACAAACTTGATGGCACTAATGTTTATAACTGAAAAACCGGAAAAAAAATCCTAGTTAAAGTATACATCTCAGAACTTCAACAGGAGTAGCCATGCTTTTTACCCAGACAGTATTCAGCATTATCGTAACTTAATGAAATTTCTAGTTTTCTTCTTATGAATACCAGAATGTATTATTTGCTTAAAATCCTTAATGTTTTAGACTTAAAACTGAATAAAAATTGAATGTCCTCTTGCTTTCCAGTGTAAGTGGTCAAGCTCACAGCAGAAGAGTTGTACACTGTCACCAGGGGCAGCTTCATCTTCATTTTCTAGCTGTAAACACAATAGGGGCCACAGTAACTAACTGATGGGAAATGCAGGGCATGTAACAACTAAAAAAAAAAGTAAACCAAATACATGGTCAGTATAACAATTCACCCACAATCCAGTGTTAAGAGCAAAATACCATTTTTCTATTTAGTAAAGAAAAAAAAACAATAAATGCCGCACACTGATAAAGTACTTTGGAAATTCCTGTAATATGCAAAACACATATTTCATTTGTCATGTGAAAAGATATACTTTGTTTGAACTATTATTATTAGCCACGGCCTTTCCAGAACCACAGACACCCAAGCCACTAGTAGTACCATGTCATGTGGTCAGTGGTCATGACTTCAGCTTTATCCTTATCATTATCTCTGTACACCAGGGTGCTGGCATACAGCTAAGAACAGCTCTGACAGACTTTACAAATCAGATTAATTGAAGCAGAAAAGTAGTTCCTGAAGCTCTGCTTGATGTCTGTAATTCACACTGCTGCCTTTCTATTTACATGGTGCTTAAAAATCCTTATCTCTGGCATGACTTATGTAAGAGGGCTTGAAACTGATTTCAGAATCAAGACCTCTAAGAATATACGAAAATGACAAGGCTCATTCAGGAAAAAAGAGGTCATTGTTCCTCTCTCCTTGTCACTCATTAGACCCATTATAGAGTACAATGTCCCTTTTAGTATGTACCTCGCAAGACATCTGCAACAACTGGAAAGGTCGCAGAAATACCTCACAAAGTACTATGCTGACCGTCTCAAAAAAACTCCAGTTTTACTCCATTGCATATCAGCTACTCTGAGGTGATCTCTGCCTAACATACAAAGCTATGTCCAACCCAGAGCTGCTGGACATGCTCCACCTAAAGAAATCTCAGTCCCTTCGAGCTACACACTCTAGGGACTTAAACCTGGTCACCACAATAAACAGAACATGCTGGAGGGATAGATTCCTGTCTCAGAGACTTCCCATACTCTGGAATAAGCTACCCATCTATATCAAACAGAGCTCTTCATTAGCACTCTTCAAGAAAAATCTTGATGAGTGGATGGGAAATAGGAAATTCACATCTGGGATCACTTCTGTAGTTCTCCTCGACAGGGGCACAGGAAAATAATTTTCTTGGGTGGCGAAAGCCAGGGAATCTTTTTGGTTAGGATTAATAAGGCCCTTGGGCTGATAGCCTTGTACTTGCCTATACAATAGTTCAGAATTCAAAGATCATGAAAGAAATAAGAAACAGTAGCAGCCATAAATGCCCACAAGAAGTTACAGTTTTTCAGCCTCCAAATGAAAAAATAGCACTCAAAAACACAAAACTGTACAAACAAATGCAGCAATATGAACTGCCCACTATTCAATAATAATAACACTAGCAATAACATTTTTTTAAAATATAGAGAATTATAATCAG
The DNA here is from genome assembly GCF_019279795.1 of Protopterus annectens. Taxonomy (NCBI): domain Eukaryota; kingdom Metazoa; phylum Chordata; order Ceratodontiformes; family Protopteridae; genus Protopterus; species Protopterus annectens. Next base: position 76,223,160 of record NC_056743.1, read on the forward strand.
CTTTCCAATTATAACCACTTTATTTTCTGTTTAAGAACATGTATGCTGTGATGCCCCTGCACTGGCCTAGTAATCAAGGAGCTTCAATCCTCACTACTAGCACCAGTGAGGGATGTACACATTGGGAGGATAAGTATACACACAGTAAAGTACAATTTCCCTTAGGATTACACAGAGATCACAGTCAGTCTGGGGCTAGTTTAAAACATTTAACCCTTGGTCCTGGATATGTACCTGGACTAGTGGCTTCCCCTGCTACTAGCGGACTCTGTTGGGGGCAGTCTGTGCTGCCCACCATGGGTTCCCTTAGACCCATGAGCAGCACTGGGTGTCCCTTTCCTGTGTAGTGATGCCCTGCTTGCTAAGTATAGGTCTCTCTTCTTCCCCAACTCATCTACAGTATTGCATTGTTTATCAGCTAACTAGATTCTCATGCCCTCAGGCAAAGTGCTAAGGGCTTGTTCCCTCACCAAAAGGTCTGCCAGTCCTTCAAAAGTGGTGACCTGACATAAACTCACCCATCTATGAAAATAAATGCTTAGTTCAGCAACATATTCACACACACTTTCACTTGCTTTGTGTCTGTGCTCACAAAACTTTTCCCTATAAGCTTTAGGTGTCAACTTAAAACATTCTAGCAAACAGTTTTTTTTTACAGTATCATAATTTAAACAATTAGTGTCAGACAGTTTGGAAAGAACAGTTATAGTTTTACCATGAAGTAAGGGGGTCAGGAACCGTACCCAGAGCCCTTAGTCAATAATATACTGTTTACATACCCTCTCAAACATATGAATAAAACTATCAAAATTATCCCCCACTGTAAATTGTGGAAGAAATTTACTGACCTTTGTTGCTTCTGGAGTTTGGTTACTCCCTTCCCTATTACCTCCATGACCCTGGTGAAGTGTCAGCATCTCCTTTTCATGTTGCCTCTGTCTCTCCTTCTACTCAGCTTCTAGGCATCGCAGTTTCTCATTTTCCTCAGTCTTCAGATGCCTTGGTCTCTCTGCTGCCTCTGTTTCCAAATGCTTGGTCTCTAGCTCAAGTATCTCTAACTCCAGAGAGATTTTTAAGTCCTCTGTGGAAAGGGTGAGCTGTCCATTTTCTGAGTGTTGTACATCTCCACTGCCAGTTTGATCATCTTCCTGGCTGCTATTCTCTAATGCAGCTGTGACCAAAGCTGCAATCGTGTCTGGTTTAGTCAGGTTTCCATGCACCAGTCCTTTAGCCTGGCAAATCTCAGCCAAGTGGCTCCTTGTCAGTTTGCAGTAATCCTCTGCTGACATGCTTGCCTGCTCTCCCTGACTAACTAAGCTAACAAAAAAAAATAAATAAAACAATTGCATTATGAACTCGGAATGCTCACTGTGTGGGTGATTGAGATTACAGACACCTTCAGTGACTGTGTAGTAAGTGAGATCTTGTATTCGCCATTGAAGGCTTTTGCCGATTTGCTAGAGGTTTTTTATTAAATTTTGGATTTGTGTTTGAATCCTGGTCTGCCTTTCCTTTGTTGTTTTATATACTTGTTTCAGTTTGCTGCAGTTGTTGTTCGTGGTTTAATTTTTGCTATGTCCAGTGGTCCTTCACTTAACTTGCCTAAGATTTTCAGGCAAGATTTAACTGACTCCAGTCAGAGAACCATTGAAAAATGTGTTACACTAGTGGGTGATCGAACCACAGAACAGTTAGTTCGGCCAGTTGAAACTCCAAAACCCTGTAAAAAATTTCTGCAGGGTGAGCATCAAAGAATAACTATGAATCCGTTTTCACTTATTGGCCAGCGTGTAAGTGGGTCTTTACCTGCCTAGACATGAAATGTATATGATAAGCTGGATTGTCTTATGTCTAAAGAATTGGCAGGCCATCTTAAATTTTTAAGTCTGCAGCGATATTTGGAGTTAGACAAAATACCTAGGGGTCTGAGGGCTTTTAAGAATCCTGTTACACCCTTCAACCCTAAGGATGAAAACAACAAAATGTTTCAGGAGAGATGGGTAGCTGCTGCCCATCACTGCTACATTGACTGGATTAACATCTTGGTAGAAAGGGACAGATTGAAGCAAACTCAATTGCAAGAAGAGATTACTACAGTTTGTGAGTCCCTCTCTAATTTGTTAGATGGAACAATGGCTTAATGACTTTAAAACTAAACTAGTGGATTTGGAAAAAGAACTACTTCATACTAAAAAGTATAAATTAAACAGCGATTTGAAAGACTATAACAATGGTCTTGTATTCATGTGGAGAACCAGTAAGAAGCGATGCCAGAAGGACGTTCAGTTTCCTGAAGATGAAGAGGATCCATGGCAGCATTTCAGTCCCAGTGTTGGTTCTGAAGTTTCAGTAGAATGGGAAAGTGATAATGGGGACTTTCCAGCATTACCAGCAGCTCAGGACTTACATTATATGAATCGTACATTTTGGAAAGGGAAAAGAGCTGGGAATTATGGAAATTTTACCAACAAGAGAATGTGAACTGCGAATGAGTTCAATGAGAGACAGACACATTAGGGATAGCAACATTTACAACACAGGTACAAACAGGTTAGATGGAACTGATTTTGGGACAATTAGTCACAATGTTGTCATGAATAATAATAATGCTGCTGTTGAAAGTAATTTGGTTTGCACAAAGCAGTATATTACTAACTTATCACAATATAATTTGAATGATCATGAAACGGAGTTACTAAACCATGGTTTGAAGTTTATCCCAACAGTTATACCAATATTGTACACGTTGAAAAAGATATGTTTTGTTTAGTTCGTAAATTGCATCTTATGAATTTTTTTATGCAAACTAAAAATAGTACTGTTGCTGTTGATGCAGATACCTCTATTCATGATGAATTAGACAACAGTTTTCATTCATGTTTTTCTAAACTGGAAGATGGTGACATTTTAATGCATATTGTAAATTAGATACGTCTAAAGTTTTATGTGAAGACCAGTTCATTCCGTCATTTACATGAGGGCATTCAACATTTTTTTTTGATAATTAATTTTTACATTAGAATCACTTTATAATGATTTTCTTAAGAATAAAAATCAAGTCAAATATAATTTGACTAAATTAGAATGGGGAGCACTACAAATTTTGAGTTTGAATACGGAATTAATCTTCAAACCAGCTGACAAAGGGAATAAAATTATTTTATTACACTTTACACAATATATCAAAATGTGTCACAATCATTTGGATGATAGTACAACGTATAACAGAAGGGAAATGAAAGAATATCATAAGGCTATTGGGAAATATCAAGATTTATTGAATAAAGGATTAAGGCTAGGCTACTTCTCAGAGAATGACATTAATATAAAATTTAAAGTCAAAGGCTGTGAGATAGCAAAATTTTATTGTCTGCCTGAAGTCCATAAAAATGTCTATAACCATCCTGGGTATCCCATAGTATCAGAGTGCAATTATATTTGAATAATATGGGAATTTTTTTACATAATTTTCTTTTACCCTATGTTAGTAAACAAGCTTCGTTTATTAGGGACAGTTTTGATTTTCTACAAAAAATACTTGCTATAGAATGGTCAGATGACATGTATTGGTTAGCAGTTGATGTAAAGAGCTTGTATACAAGCATTCACCATCAATTTGGAATAGAGGCACTTGGAATAGCATTGGGTGATAGCCCATTAACATATTAGATTATTGAGTTAGTTGAATTTTGTTTAAGAAATAATTATTTTGAATTTAATGGTCAATTGTTTCAGCAACTAAAAGGCATAGCCATGGGGGCAGCTTTTCCCCCCATGTATGCTAACATCATGATGGGATTGTTTGAAGTGGAACACCTATATAAAAATGACTTTTTTAAACAACATGTGGTCAAATATTATAGATATACAGATGACTTGATTTTTGTATGTAAAGGGGGTAGAGAAAGAATTATGCATTTTATGAATGATATTCAGAAAAAAATAGATTTTCTTTACAATTTGATGGTCTCAGTATGGTAGGACAATGACCTTTTTGGACATAACTTTGCAAGGGGGGGGGGTTAAATGGTAAAGTAGTAAGTAACATATATAAAAATTTGAAGATGACATTCATTTTTTAGCTGCATATAGTTGGCATCCCTCCACTTGTTAAAGTGTCTCCCTTATGGAGAGCTTTTGAGTGTGAAACTGTTGTATAATAATAACTTGGAGATGGATAATGAATTACACAGAATGTCTGAATTATTCATTAAGAGAGGGTTTTGTAGGGATGTAATGAATGTCTCAATGAATAAAGTAAAGCAGTATGTTGAAAATTATACAGGAGGAATAAGAAATAGTGAGGGGAATCAAGCCCACTGTTGACTTGGGTGATAATTTAAGGAAAAGTTATGTAGATACTAAAATCCAAAGCATAAAATTGGCAGGAACACCACAACTTCACACAGTAAAAGTATTTGTATGTAAAAATGGACCAGATAAGCGCTTTCACGTTGTATAACCAATGCTTTTTCAGATCATAAAAACACAAAATCACAGCTCAGTTTAAAAACAGTTAGATGCTCAATCGTGTTAATTCATCACTTCATTAAACTGATTTCTTCCCTTTCAGTACAGGTTTTAGAGACACAAGCATTAATACCAGGATGTTTATCAGCCAGTAGCCTCAAGATCCATTTAAGTTCTACTGTTTTAGTATAGTTAGTGAGATTACCCCCCCCCCCGTTGATCCACATGCATTATTTGTAGTACTCTAAAAACAAACTCATGTCCAATATTTTCTTTAATATGTTTAGCTAGTGCATTGTTCATATTGCAAGTCCTAATCTCATAAGAATGACTAAAAATTATTTTAATCTCTTGTTGGTCTTACCAACATAGAATCCTGCACAGGACTTGCATGTGGCTAAGTAAATCACATCTGCTGTACTACAATCTGCATAGAATCTGGGACTAAAAATATATTTCATCCGTGGATGTTTAAATACTTGTTCCTGTGAAATATGTGTACAGGCTCTGCAATGCCTGCAACTGTATTTACCAAGTCTGGCAGATTGCAACTTACTTGACCTGGTATTACAATTCCCTGTGCACAGTTGTCTTTTCAAGTTTAAACAATTTTATACATCAAATAGGGATTTGTTCCCAACTATTTCAGCTATCTTGTTGTCACTTGTAAGTATTCCCCATTTTTTTCATACAATATTACATACAGAGCCTACATCATTTGTGTACTTCAAATCAAATCTGAGTTGACTGACAAGGCTCCTTTCCTTATGTGCACTAGAAGCACTTCTAGAGAAGTATGAGGCAAAAATGTTTTTTCTATCCTTAACCATCCTCTCCTTATGCTGTATCAGAAGGTCCTTCTTATAGCCCCCTTTCAAAAAATGTTGACTCAATGCATCAATGTTTTCATGAAATGTTTCCTCTTGTGTGTACAGCCTAAAGGCTCTCATGTATTGGCACCTTACTACATTAGAATATGTATGCCTGGGGTGCATACTATCAAAGGACGAGTAACTATTTTTCCAACATCCCTTTCAGAATAAATCAGTATTTATCTGACCCATTTGGTTAACCATTAATCGTACATCCAAAAAATCTCTTTCTGTGACGGAATAAACTTCAAAACTTGAGTGGTATGGTTAATATAGTGAAGAAAACCATACAATTCTTCTTGGCTCTCTCCTCACAAGATAAAAACATCACATAAACATAAAATCTAATGTGTGGTCTGTATAGATTGTTATTATCAAGCACAAATGTTCCTCCCATGAGTTCTTTACTGCATTTGCATATGAATTTTCACAGTGCCCATGGTCACCCCCCTTTTTGTGCATATAAGCAGTCACCATACAAAAAAAGTATTGTTTAATACCAAATCCAACAAGCAGCAAACCATATCAACCTGACTGTTGTTGAAATTCCCTCTATATGTCAACAGTTCTCTAATGGCATCAAGGCCATGCTAATTCGGGATGCATGTAAATAAATTCACTACATCAAGGGTCACAAGAAAAAACCCTGTTATATCAACACAACTCTTCAAAAACATGAAGAGGTCAGCTAGAAATTGCTCAGTATCCCTGAGTACAACAGAGACCGAAGCCAACATTGCCTTAAGCTTACTTTCCACATATAAATGATATGTTTGTGTGACCCATCCTTCCTCTGACACAGTCAAACATAAGGGTAGTTTAGTCAAAGATTTATGAACCTTGGGAAGGCCCTTTAGTAGTTACTATTTGCGACTTAGTGTCAGGAGAGGTGAAAAAAATGATTCAACATCGTTGGGCTTTTTATTGAAGTACAAAGAATTTGCAGATACATTATACAGAGTTCCCATATTTTCATACTGTAAAGGAAGAAGTATTAAAGATATAGTGGTACACACTAAATTTTCTACACCAGATTGCAGAGTAAATGTAGGCCTGAATGCAATAGATACCTCTCCCTGTGGTAGATGTATTGCCTGTAGGTATACAACTAGGACATTTGAGTATATTAATGGAATACATTTTAAAGTGAAGGGTTCATTTTCTTGTTACACAGAGAGTGTAATATATGCCCTTAAATGCCCTTGTAATATGTTCTTTATAGGTGAAAGTAAGAGGGCTTTCAAGCTAACAGTTCAGGAACATGTTAGAGGCATTAAAAATGGTAAATTTGAAAGCCCTCTTGTTATGCACTTTAAAAAATATCATGATGGAAATCCAGAGGGTCTTCAGAGTGCAATTTTGGAACATATTATTTTAAATAAATATGGTTCTGACATAAAGAAAATACTTTTGTATGAAGAAACCATTTTTATATTGAAATATAGTACTCTGACCCATACCGGTATTAGTGGAATGTAACTGGAAAGTTTTAATTTAATTATTTAATTGTTTAAGTATATATTTGATTTGATTATTTAAATCTGTGTAGTAAGTGAGATTTTGTATTGTCCATTGAAGACTTTTGCTGAGGCGCTAGAGGTTTGTATTAAATATTGGATTTCTGTTTGGATCATGGTCTGCCATTCCTTTGTTATTTTAAATATGGAAGAAATTTTCTGTTTGGTGTCTTAAGGTTCATCCGTGTCCCTTTTTGACTGGGGGTCCCTTTGGTTCTCTCATATTTGTGTGAACTGCTCCATGCTGGCTTGGCATATTGTTTTGTCAAAGTTCACCTGTAAGCAACGTCTGCCTGCCCGCCTTTGAATCCACTGTTGGCTTCTTATTGTTGAGGCTAAACAATTCCTGAAAGTTGTCCTCCACTTCAGCACCCCCCCAAAAAAATCCCTCCTTCTTGGGACCTAAATTTACTTCTTGAGAAATTGACTCATGCTCCTTTTGATCCTGTTGCTTCTTCTTTGCAATATTGCATTTGGATGACTATTTTATTAGTTATCCTCACCTCTGCGGTTTCCCCTTTTCTGATTTTCATAGGGACAGGGTGTCTTTGTATACTAATCCTTCTTTTGTGCCCAAGTTGGTTGTGAGTTGTCCCTTAATCATTCTTTCCAGCTTCCTTCCTTTCTTTTCTTCTCCAGTATCTGCTCTTGATAAGGTTCTGCACACCTTGGATCTTCATAGAAAGATCAAGTATTATTTAGATAAGATGAACGCCATGCGCAAATCTGAGCAGTATTATGTTTCCTTTAATGCCAAGACATTGGATTTGGCAGTTTCTAAGCAAACCATCTCGTCCTGGATTTTGAAGTCCATTTCCTTCTGTTATTCTTTTCATGTCAAGCAACTCTCTGCCTCTGTTCAGGTCCATTATACCAGGGCAGTGGCCTTCTCTGGGGCTCTCTTTAAGGATTTGGACATCAGTACCATCCTTGAAGTTGCTACTTGGTCTTCTGTGCACACCTCTACTAAACATTGCAAGTTGAATATCATTCCCAGAGTCAGGGTGGGTTTTGCCAAGGCTGTCCTTCGTGGGTTTGTGGAGGGTTCCTCCCTTCACTACATTACAAGCACAATGTCATTTTCAGACCCAGGGTGGGTTTTGCCAAGGCTGTCCTTCATGATTTTGTGGAGGGTTCCTCCCTGCACTACATTACAAGCTGGATGTCATTTCCAGACCCAGGGTGGGTTTTGCCAAGGCTTTCCTTCATGGGTTTGTGGAGGATTCTTCCCTTCACTACATTACAAGCTGGATGTCATTTCCAGAGCCAGGGTGGGTTTTGCCAAGGCTGTCCTTTGTGGGTTATTGGAGGGTTTCTCCCTTCACTATATTACTAGCTGGATGTCATTTCCAGACCCAGGGTGGGCTTTGCCAAGGCTGTCCTTTGTGGGTTATTGGAGGGTTTCTCCCTTCACTATATTACTAGCTGGATGTCATTTCCAGACCCAGGGTGGGTTTTGCCAAGGCTGTCCTTCATGGGTTTGTGGAGGGTTCCTTCTTACCTTCCTCCTCCCATTCCTTACATTAGTTTTTGTACTCTTCCACAGATTATGAATACTGCCTCAGTGATATGGAAGGATTTGGAACAGATGTGTAAAATCATTCCATAACAGTAGATGTCCTTCTCTTCACTATTGCAGTGTTCAGTCTCTCACTCCTGCCCTCCTTCTTCCTTTTTCCGGTTGGGAACATCTGGATTGGAAAATGATGTTTGCCTTTCTCCTAGGCATCTCCTTTTTCCCCTGAATGTCCTGGGGTGGCTCTAGGGCCACTTCTCTTCTGTTAAGTGCAGGAGCTTCCATATATCACCTTTATGCCTTATGCTGACTCAGAGAGCATACATCAGATATATAATGCTGGTAATAGGTAAAGGCTTTGGTATACTGGCCCAGCATTGGAAATCCTTGGCAGAAGATCCCACAGGATATGAATACTTCAACAATAAAGAAGGATAACTATTATAGTAAGATTTTACACAATTGTACTTTCTTATGTACTCTACAAATTATCAAACTCTCAAGTCAATTTTATGCATTATGGTTAGACAACGAATACATTGTGGTACATTGACCTGCACACAGCCTGGTATGTCTGCTTTATTTAACAATGTAGGAGATGCTTATTTGCAAGAATAAATGATCTGCCTGGTGTAATGTTGGTGAAGAGACAAATAACTAGCTTACACAGCTTCCCGCATCAACTTAATCATATGTATTAAACCTAAACATACCGCTGCACCTAACCCTAACCTTACAAATTATATTACTAAAAATGTTTTCCTAACAGTACCATTAATCAAGATAAAAGGGCACAGAACACACACAACCCCATCCAGGCACAGCACTAAATCTACTACCATACCTAAACCTAACTCTATCTCTATCCTTCAAATACTGAATCTATTAAAAGGAAAACAAAAAAACAGTATAAAACACGCCAAAGAAAACTCAAGCTTAAGACTGGAACAGTTTATTGAAGCGCTTTTCGTCCCCCTTAATTGAAAGACTTCCTCAGATAAAAAAACAAATAGTACAAACAGTTTAAATAATCGGCCGCCAAATAAGGTCATATGTCATAAAAACCAATGAAATCCTACTATTTGAAAGCCTTCTCTTTAATGACTCTTCAAAGTCACTCTAAAAACATAGTTATTACTTAAAGCTGCCGAACTGGGTAAATTATATTAGGTTGTATGTTCCACAACCGTAACAGCAGTTGGTTTTTAATTTTTCCCATGTATTTTAGAATTAAATAATACTACTAAAAACTATGTCAAAAAATACTTGTTAACAAATATATATAATGTATCTTACAAGATCCCCCACTCACATTAAAAACCAGATATGGATGCTATATAGATTTGTGTTTGATTTTTAAAACAACACTTCTTACATTTAAGATCAATGTAAAGTCTATAAACTTATAAACAAGTCAACCAACCGAAAAATTTTAACTGTACTATTTGTTCTTTATCTGAAGAAGTCCCTCAGTTAAGGGGGATGAAAAGCGCTTCAATAAACTGTTCCAGTCTTAAGCTTGAGCTTTTCTTTGGCGTGTTTTATTCTATCCTTCAAACACTCACACAGGTACACTACCTGCATACCTCTCAACCTGAGACATTAAAAATAGAAACAAAGGCCCTTGAAAAGTAGGAACATCCAACTAAAAATCCGGTCATCTAATTAACATAAAATATAAATACCAAACAGCACATAACTCTTCCTGTTTCCAGTAGGACTGAGGGATACTAATCAGAAACACCAGTATATAAAACAGTGTGTGACAAAAATGATGGAAAATATAAGCAAATTATCAAAGACAGTATCAAATCTATAGACTTTAACTGTATTGCAACACTCTACCACACAAAGTCATTTGCTTAAGCTAAATGGATATACAAGATGTGTGTTCTTTTTCTTTAAATTGTCACCATTAGTATGTTTTCTTTGTACAAGGCAGCTACAAAATCATATGAAATGAGGACGATTCAGTAAATTGTGTTAAAGAATAAATCAAGTGTAAAAAAAAAAACATACCTGCAAAGATAGGAATATCCTATGCAGGTATAAATCAGGCCTGAATATAAGAATGTTCCTCCAAAACAGGGGTAGCTGAGACGTCTGCATCTGCTGTACTGCAGTTTTGCACATTTCTGCAACCACCACCTTCTCAGTCAAACATTTGTTTTTGAGCACACTCTTATATGCATATTCCATATAGAGCTTTAATTCAAGGAAATGCGCTGCCACACATTTGTGCTGTCACTTATTTTAATTCCCACAAAAACTTGTTAACCAGATGAGGTGTTAACAAAATGAATGACAAGCTTATAACTATAGAAAGATATAGACAGAGATGCAAATGTAGATTTTAAGCTGTGAAACACCTCAACCAAAAATGTTATGGTATTTCGGTATGGAAAATGAAGGCTTTTAGCTGCAAATGAGCATTTCGCTATAGCTCATGATTTGATGACCTCAGCATCTGTTACCTACTGTAAGTCACATAATCTGAGAGTATTGTCAGGTCACCCCCCCCCCCCCCCTTGAAACACATTTTTTTTCTTGTGGATTTTCCTTTTTAATAGCATGCAATAAATGATATGGGTTAAGTTTTACTGTGGAACTCATTTTAAGGGGTCTGTATATAACATTGTCTCATGCAGTAACAGACCATGGCATTGTTGGGAAGGTTTTGTTGGAGGTGTGACAGTGTGTGGTATTGCCAGCTATGCCAGAAGAAGTAGGGCAGTTGATGTGCAACATATGCCAGCATAGCTAGTTGGGGTTTTGTAAACAATTATGTCATTTGTGTATCAAACTGATTATGTTGAAAGTGTGTTTCTAAAGCTGCCTGTGTTAAAATTGTACCGACAGTTGGTCCTGCTGAACAGAAAAAAGAAATACAGCTGCATGTCAGACTGTATTATAACTGTTGAAATGAATAATGTAACAGAGGATACGGGAAGAGAAGAGGTTAAGCTCAGCCCCAGATAACTCTTAGAAAAGTATCCTGAAATTAAATTATTTAATTTTACTTAATTTAAGCTATAAAGGTTGTATCTCACAGGTCTCAGTGCAGCCAGAGACAAGGAGTCTGTACTAGGAAGCCTTCTGTATTGTCCTTGGGGGAGAACTAATTGTTACTCTGGAAGGGTGGAAGTTTGAAATTGTTTTATGACTTCTAGAATTTGCAACAGCTGTTAGGAAAGCTCTAGGGATGTAAGGTAACACATCTGTGCTAAATCCAGGCAGACTTTAGTAAAGGGGATAGTGTGGGAACCAAAGTCAGATGACCAGATGTATGTAATGTCATTCTGTAATCTCAGATTGAAATTATGTTTTAATACTAGATGAGACAGAAGTCTCAGAGCAGTTTGTTTTTGGAACTTGACATAGAAAGACCACTCACCCACTTCATCTTGTCTTGCTTTACTAAGTAATCATGGAATAGTACTTTTTTAGATCAGTCAGGAAAATATAGTGAGATTAGTTAAGTACTGTTTTTCTATAACTGTGTGAATCTATCCATCTTCATTATTTTTAATATTTCCTGTTACTAAAACTCTGCTATTTATTGTAAATGCATATTTAGTATTTTCATGTTATTCTATTATTTATGACCCCACCCTGCAGACAGGCATTCCAAAAGCTTAAAGGGGCTTTGGGAAGAACCCCTGTGTTAGCCAGTCTAGATTGCAGTAAATAGGTTCATAGGTTCATAGGTTCATACTAGGCTATCTGCCCAAGGGCATTTATAAGCCTAGCCCATAGTTATTTGGCTTTCGCCACCCCTTTAGTTTGAATAAAACTATGCCTATTATTTTGCTGTGCCTCTGTCAAGCAGTGACACTGAAGTAATCCCTGGGGTATATCTGCGATCCCCCATCCATTGGTCGAGATTCCTCTTGAACAAGGCCAGCGAGGTGCTCTGCCTCACATGTACCGGGATTTTGTTCCACAGCATAGGGAGTCTCTGGGTGATGAATCTGTCCCTCCAGCATGTTCTATTAATAACCGTGTCAAGGTTTAAGTCTCCGCCTTGTGGTTCTGAGGGATCTAGATTTCTTGAGGTGAAGCATATTCATCAAATCAGGGTTTGACATGGCCTTATATGTCAGGCACAGGTCACCTCTGAGCAAGCGGTATGAGACTGAATAGAGCTGGAGTTCTTTCAGTCGGGCAGCATAAGACATATTTTTGAGACCCTTTATCCTTTTGGTGAGGAACATTTGGGGCCTTTCCAGCTGCTGCAGGTGTCTGGTCAGATACATTCCGAATGGGGCATTGTACTCAATCATAGGTCTAATGAGTGATGAGTACAGGGGGGCGATGACCTCCCTTGATCTAGATGTGAATCCCTTCATGATCAGGTGGGCAATGTAGAAGGTTTTCCTAACTACTTTAGCAACATGAGTGTCAAACGAGAGGCTACTGTCAACCTGGGTCCCCAGATCCCTGATGACTTCTTCTGTGCTCAGTGGATTGCCACCTATATGGTAGCTAGGGGTAACCTTGTTTTTCCCGAAGGGTATGACTATGCATTTCTTGGCATTTAACTTTAGGCCATGGCTCTGGCACCAGTTATCCGCTTTCTGTGAGGCCCTTCTGAAGGATATCTGTGTCAGATGTGTTTTCGACTATGGCCCAGTTTGCAGTCATCTGCAAACTTTGTCAGCCATAACCCTCCTGTGTTTGCTTGTACTTCAGAAAAGTAGATGCCGAACAAGAGTGGACCCAGGACTGAGCCCTGTGGGACACCACTTGTGACAGGCTTTGAGTCTGACATGGCTCCAGCAACTCTGACCCTGTGGGTTCTGTCACTTAGCCAGTTTGCAACCCATCTTGTGATGTATGGGTTTACATTCAAGCTGATGAGTTTTTGATGATACCTGAGTGGGTATTGTGTCGAAGGCCTTTGCCAGGTCAAGGTAGGCTGTATGGACTGCCTTTCCCTCATCAATGGCCTTGGTGACTGTCTCGAAAAAGTCAACCAAGTTTAAAAGGCATGATCTGCCTTTGACAAAGCCAAACTGGGTTGGATCCAAAGTCTGCAAGTTCCCTATGTCTTTATTTATGAGTTCCATTATGATCCTCTCCATGGCTTTGCAGATAAGGCTTGTCAAGCTAATGGGACGGTAATTTCCAGGGTCGGTAGAGGCACCGCCCTTGTAAAGTGGGACCACAGTCGCCGTGCGCCACTCCTTGGGTACGTATCCTGAGGTGAGGCTAAGATTAAACAGCTGTCCTAACTGCGGGTTTAATTCCTCATTGAGTTCATGGAGCACACAGCCGGGGACACCATCCGGTCCCATGGATGCTGTGTTTTTTGCTTTGGAGAGAGCAGTTCTCACCTGGGCGTTGGAGATGTTTGGGGGGCTACAATCCTCTGGTATAGATATCTCTCCTTTTGGGGGGGGGGGAGAAGTTTGCACTGAACCTGTCAGCCAGTATGTTGGCAATGTGTGTAGGTTCAGTAATCTTCACATCATTTTGAACTAATTCTGAGCATATCTGGGAGTTTCCTCCTAGGTTTCTAACATAGCTAAAGAAGGCCTTATGATTGTCTTTTGAATCCTTGGCGATTTTTCTCTCAGAATTTGCCTTGGATGATTTTATGAGAGCTCTTAGTTTTTTACTTATAATGATCAAAGGTGTCTTACCTTTCAAGGATTTTGCTCTATCTTGTAGTAGCTTCCTCCTTTTGTTGTAGAGCTTGTTTATGGCTGGGGTCCACCAGACTGGACGCTTGCCTTTGGTACAAAGAGTCTTAGTTTTGTTTGGGATTGCCTGATCCATGCAGTCCTGTAGGTGCTGGTAGAAGGCATTTGTAAGTGATTCAGCGGTTTGAGTAATGTTTACCACTGGCTCAGGGGCCTTAAAGGAGACCACACTAGTTTTTAGAAGTGTGAAGTCGGCTTTTGAGAAGTTTTTCACTGTGGTCTTTTTGTTTCAGGTGGGGGCGGGATGAGGACCTCCAGCGAGATTAGTTTATGATCTGATCTCACCAGTGAGGGGTATACTTCCGGTGTTGAACATTGTGATCCCATGTTCGTGATGATGAGATCAAGTATGTTTTCTCCTCTTGTGGGGATGGTGACTAGTTGTTCCATGGCATTTGAGTTTATGAACTCCAGGAACCTTTGGGCTAGAGTGTTTGGGCTTGAGTAGTGTTCCCAGTCTATATTAGGGTAGTTGAAGTCACCTAGTATGATGGTGTTTGGAGATACATTTATCCCTCCATTGTTTTCAGGAAGGCCATGTGAGGTTCCTGAGTTTGAGAGGGTGGCCTGTAACATGCTACAAATTGCAGAGCAGTCTTGCCTATGGTTAATTGCACCTGGATGGTCTCCGATGCATCGTGCGTTGCCACCAACCTTGCGGTGTGGGTGTCCTTTATGAATATGGACACCCCCCCTCCTTTCTTGGTGTTGTCCGGATTTTGGGGCCGGAACGCATGATATGAGGTGAAACCTGCTAGTGCTGGGGTGCTCTCCGGAGCCTTGAACCAGGTTTCTGTCACAGCACAGACATCGATGTTCTCCATACTGAGAAGGGCCTCGAGTGCATCTTGAGATTGAGACTTCTGGCATTGAGCAGCATTACCCTTAGTTTTTTTACTTTTTTGTGTTCTAGGGTGGTAGGTTTAGAATTTGAGCCTTGCCTAAAAAAGGCACTATGGGGGTGGCAAGAGCCTTTGCCAATATCCGGAATCCCAGGGGTGACAGGTGCAAGCCGTCCCTTGCGAAGCAGCGTGGCTTGTCCAGCATGTCATCCCAGGCAGACAGACATTGGATCCCCTTTGAATGACACCAGAATTTAAGCCAATTATTAAAGCTGATCATCTTATCACTGTATTGTGGCGTCATTCTAGGTGAAGGTAGGATACTGCACAAGGTCAGGGTCATACCTGCCTGGGCTACATAATCAGAGAGCTCCTCAATGTCTCTTTTCATGTAGTCCAAGGAGGTACGAATTTGTTTTGTAGGTGGATGCTTCAAACTACGGGATGGGGGCTGTACTCAGCCAGGTTTCCTCAGAGGGAGAAGAGCACCCAGTTGTATATTTCTGCTAGAGACTATAACCCAGGGAGGAATGTTATACAGCTGTAGAAAAAGAAGGTCTAGCCATAGTGTGGGCACTGGAGAAACATCAACCGTATCTGTATGGAACAAAGACAAATACACACAGCATTTCCAGATTCAGCTCTTTGTTTTGTAGGTGGATGCTTCAAACTACGGGATGGGAGCTGTACTCAGCCAGGTTTCCTCAGAGGGAGAAGAGCACCCAGTTGTATATTTCTGCTAGAGACTACAACCCAGGGAGGAATGTTATACAGCTGTAGAAAAAGAAGGTCTAGCCATAGTGTGGGCACTGGAGAAACATCAACCGTATCTGTATGGAACAAAGACAAATACACACAGCATTTCCAGATTCAGCTCTTTGTTTTGTAGGTGGATGCTTCAAACTACGGGATGGGAGCTGTACTCAGCCAGGTTTCCTCAGAGGGAGAAGAGCACCCAGTTGTATATTTCTGCTAGAGACTACAACCCAGGGAGGAATGTTATACAGCTGTAGAAAAAGAAGGTCTAGCTATAGTGTGGGCACTGGAGAAACATCAACCATATCTGTATGAAAGGAAATTCACTGTAGTTACAGACCACAATCCATTAACAAGCCTGCCAGCAGAATGCCAAGCTATTAAGGTGGAGCCAAGGGTTGCAGGCATATGATATGACAATGTAGCACTGTAATGGGGTTAGCAATGCCAATGTAGATTGGCTCTCAAGACAGGGTATGGGTTAATGTATTCCCAGATAGGCTTATTCCTCCATGGTCATTTGAGAAACTAGTTTATGTCTCCAAAGGGGGAGAGATGTGATGATATGAGGTATTGCCAGCTATGCCAGGAGAATTAGGGCAGTGCATTTGTAACATATGCCAGCATAGCTAGCTGGAGTTTTGTAAAGAATTATATATCGTTTGTATATCAAACTGACTTGTACAGGTGTTTGTGTGGAAAATGTATTTGTAGAGCTGCTTGTGTTAAAAAAATGTACCAATAGTTGGTCCCGCTGGACAAAAAAAAAATACACCTGTATGTCAGACTGTATTGTAACTGTTTTAATTAATATTGTAACAGAAGGTACTGGAAGAGAAGAAGTTAAGCTCAGCTCCAGCTAACTTATAGAAAAATATTCTGACATTAAATTACTTAATTTAGGCCATAAAGATTGTATCTCACAGGTCTCAATGCAGCCAGAGGCACAAAGTCTGTCCTAGGAAGCCTTCTGTAATATCCTTGGGGGTAAACTAATTGCTGCTCTGGAAGGGTGGAAGTGTTAAATTGTTTTATGTCTTCCAGAAGATGCAGCAGATCTTAGCATAGCTCTAGGTATGTAACGTAACACATCTGTGCTAAATCCAGGCAGACTCTAGTAAAGGGGATAGTGTGGCAACCAAAGTCAGATGGCCAGTTGTATGTAATGTCATTCCGTAATCCAGGACTGAAATTATGTTTTAATACTAGATGAGACAGAAGTCTCACAGCAGTCTGTTTTTGGAACCTGACATAGAAGGATCACTCACCCACTTCATCTTGTCTTGCTTTAAGTAAGTAATCAGGGAATACTATTTTTAGATCAATCAGGACAATATGAAGAGTAGTTAAATACTGTTTTTCTGTAACTGTGTGAATCTATCCATCATTATTATTTTTAATGTTTCCTATTACTAAAACTCTGGTGTTTATTGTAAATACATATTTAGTGTTTTCATGTTCTATTATTTATTATTAAATATATGTAAATGTCTCATTGTGGCTGGTTCTTTAGACAATATTTTAGCATTTAAGAATACTTATATTTATTTGGTGACACTGTGGCCACTCCTGAGAGCCTTGCCATATGGGTCAAACACTACCATTTGTATTAACATTAATTTCACTCAACTTATAGTCTGGGCAAAGCATAGAAGAGCAAGTAAATCTGTGCCAGACATTGTGTGTGTGTGTGTGTGTGTGTGTGTGTGTGTGTGTGTGTGTGTGTGTGTGTGTGTGTGTGTGTGTGTGTGTACATGTGTGTGTGTACATGTGTGTGTGTACATGTGTGTGTGCTACCTGGAGCAGGGACACAGAGCACTGGTTTCACTAGGCGGAGGACATAACTCTATAGCTCAGCCAGTGGGGGAGTTGTATTGGGGGCCTAGACAGAGACTGAAACCCAAACCCCGGTCTGAGTGTATTTCCTGTATGCTTTTAAGGGAAATTCTGCTTCGTGCAGAGAGCTGAATCTGGAAATGCTGTGTGTATTTTTCTTTTTTCCAAGTGAACGTCCCTCACAGTTGCCATTGGCGAGTATTCAGACTCCTTCATGACTGGCCCAGACGGGGGGGGGGGGGGGCATCACAGGAGGTTGAATACAAAACAAGGAAAATAATAGTAGAATTATAAAAGGGTCTTAGTCTTTTCAATGTTTATACTGCCTAAATTTATACTGCCTAAATTTCATTTTAAGTATAGTTTTGTTTGGCTTTTTGGCTGTTTATTGATACTATTAGTTAAATCTTGTGCATTAATTATGAAAGCTTTCACCTGGCCTTTGCTTGCAAATGGTCACTGTTTTCAAAACTGAAGTTGGCTCTGAATAACTCTCATTTCAATTAACTTGTTAATTAATTGGATAATTATTTATAAAACGAGTCGTCTGGGTATTCAAAGGCCTATATAAGTGTCTTGGTATACTTGTGTATTTGTCTGAAGAAGTGCATGTATTTATGTGCATGAAAGCGCTTACAAGTAAAAGGATATACTTTGTACCTTGGCTGGCGTGATTTGTGACCTGTTCCTTTCATTCTTTATTTTTTACAAGTTTTTTGGTGTGGTTCGTTTACAAGTTCTATGGCTGAAGGGAGCGGTGGTCTACAATTGCAGTCGCAAGGTTTGTTTGGTTCTAATTCTTCACCTAATAGAACCAATGAAGACACTAATGCTATCGGTTACTTGACGGCTTTGATCCAGCAACTCACACAACGGGTGGAAGACTTAGCGTCTAAAGTGGAGACCAAAAACAGCAGCAGTACACCGGTAGTTCGCCCTAAGACAGGGGTAATTTTTTCAACATTACCAATCCCTGTTTCACAGATGGACAATATTCTTCCAACTACCTCTTTAAGCACAGTTAGCACGGATAGTACTACGATAAGTAGTATACCACCAGGACAAGGTGAACGCCAAAATATTATATATACTGGTGAACGTGACAACCATTCTACAAATGAACAAGGTAATTTAACCCGTTTGAATGGCTTGCCTGGTTTTGAAGATTTCTGTAATATACCTGACATTAATTTCAACCTAGCAGGTAATGTACGCTTGACAAATGAAACACACTCACAAGATGCGGCTTGCAACATTGTTGCTAACCTCAGGCATTTTGATACTACCTTGCTTAAATTTAAAAAATTGCAGGTTGAAATCTTATATTTCCGCGAATGCTTAAAGTTAAAGATCGTGCCAAAGGGACTACGTCAGTGGAAGTACCCATCTGGCACAGTAAAACAATCGGAATTCCACCTAGAATTGATTGATCACTTTAATCAACAAGGTTTCAAACTTCTGGACTTATTAATTAATGAATATGTTAAACAAACAGCTACAATGAAGGAAAAACTATCGGCCCTTGACAGAATCATAAAATCAGATCCTGAATTTACTAGGTATGAATATGATTACACAAGGATTTTCTCAAGTATAGCAGCTCTTATTAGTAAAATAAGCGAAACTAAGAAGAGGAAAATCCATAGAGATAAGCTAGCTTATGAGAAAGGAGCCGCTTACCCGGATCCCCCCACAATTAACAACCAACGTGGTACTACCGCATCAGCATTTGAACCCAGTGCGACAACAGGAATGGACGCACACATCACAGCAGAGGAAGATTTGGATGCCTTCTTGGAAACTGACAACAGCGTTCTTTCCCATAATGAACAACTCCCTCAATACCCTAGGCGCAGTGAACGCATTAATAGCAATAATAAAAAGAAACAAAATCAACAAAGAAATCAGAATACAAATAACCAAGACTATCAACAGGGTTTTCAGCGTGGTCATTCCAACGCTCAGAAGAAAACGAATTGGAACCGCAAGGGCCACAACAAGTTCACATTCAACAAACGGAAGAGGTGATGCTAGACAACGCACTTCCGAAAATTCTTACGAGTAAGACTAATGACTTTAAAATATATAATTTTACAGATTGTGAAATAAGTTTAGATTTTGTTGAATTGTTGGCTAAGGGATTTACATTCGTATTACCTTCAAAATTTAATCTTGGCAATGTTCTTTGTGATTTAAAATTGTTCCTGCGCAAACTAAATTTGAAAATGTTATTTGGTGAACATGATGGCACTCAACAATCTAATGAAGATGTGGCAAGTGCTTTTAATCCCCCTTTAGATCAAAATCTTATGATTTTTGAAAAAATAACCGAAATGCATTTAAGGGGTTTGTACAAAGAAAGTAGAATAAGTAAACCACTATCCACAAATGAATTAGATTTAATCACCTTTGCAAAGGTGCATGAAATACGTGTAATGAAACCAGATAAGGGTGGGGGAGCAGTTCTCATGTATGAAGCTGATTATGTTGAAAAAATGTATCACTTGCTATCCTCTGAAGAATACACACAAGTTTCCCTCAATTAACTTAATCAAGCTTATCAAAAAATAAGGAATTATTTAAGCGATTTGTTTATAGAGGGGAACATAACTTTTGAAATGTATCATTATTTTTCAATGCCAGCACCCCTTACTCCAATTTTGTTCGGGGTTCCGAAACTTCATAAAAATATTTCTACACCACCTTTTAGACCTATAATAGATGGGCGCAACTCAATAACTTATTCCTGTGCTAAATGGGTTGACAATAAATTAAAGGAATTTCTAAAAACTGAAGGCCAGATATGTAGAGATTCCTGGCATGTTTTGAAGAATTTAAACTACATACCTTTCAACGCTGATTACATCTTTTTAACAGCAGATATTAAAAACCTATACACGGTCATCCCACAAAGCACGGGATTGGATTGGGTTAGAGATTTTTTATTATTAAAAAAATGCCCAGGTAAGGATGTCGATTTGATTATTACTATCTTGGAATTAGTTTTAGAAAATAACTATTTCATGTTTCAAAAGGATATATTCTTACAACAATCAGGGGTGGCAATGGGCTCCCCATGCGGAGGCAGTTTTGCCAACACAGTTATGGCCTTCTGGGAGCACACATTTCTTTTTCCTCATGACTTATTTTGTAAAATCAATGTATGGTATACACGGTACCAAGACGATATTCTCATGGTACTTAATGGTACTCCAGAGCAAGCTATACAACTAATTGATGAAATGAATTCCTTTTCCTCCTTTTTGGATTTCACCTACGAACTGAGCGATACAACAATTAATTTTTTGGATATCAACATTACAAAAGATTTAATAAATAATGTTTTTATTACCAAAATATTTAGAAAATCTACATACAGTAATTCTTTTTTACATTTCACCAGCAACCACCCCTTCCATCAAAAGAAGGGGGTTGTTAAAGGACAATTTGTCCGGGCTTCTCGAATGTGTTCAACAGATGAAACATTCGAAGAAGAATGCTGGAAATTGTGTGAAATGTTTAATAATAGGGGATATCCAAATCAGTTGGTAAATACAGTTTATTGGGAAGTAAATAATAAAAGGAAAAATGGGCTTATTACTTCCATCTTTCAAGGAACTCTTCATAATACAGAAATATTTAACACAAATATTGTGCATGATAATAGCCAAAACAATAGAAGCACAATGAATAACTATAATACTAGTTTCCTTACCCAATTTAATTCAAATATAGGGCAGATAAGAGGAATATTGTTAAACAATTGGGAATGTATTATACAAAATGAAAAACTTCATTCCTTATTAGGCCCAAAACCTCTTATAATATATAGGAAGGGATTAACTATAAAACAGCTATTGGAATTTCCCCCCAAAATCTACAAGCCCAATAAAGGAATGTCAAAATGTGGTTGTTGTAAGTATTGCAAGCATATACAAACTGGCTCCACTTTCGCAGTTCGAGGTACAAAGTACCATATTAATGATAAATACAACTGTGAAAGTCAGGGAGTCGTTTATCTTGCTAAGTGTAAAGATTGTGCTGCATACTATTTCGGGAAGACAGAGCGTGCATTGAAGACCCGTATATATGAACACCTTTACGCTATATCTAAACAAAACCTGTCTAACGCTTTAGCTAAGCACATTAATGAAAATAATTCACACAGTTTTTTATTTAATGTAGTTGAGAAAGTTCAAAGGAATCCTAGAGGGGGAGCATGGTGTTTAAAATTGCAGGAACACGAACTTCTTTGGCAATTAAAAACAAATGCCTATACATTTCCAGGAATCAATGATATGTGTTCCATAAAATGCCTACTTAATATGAAAGCTTTAAATAGATGAAATGTATTTTTCTGCAAAATTAATGTTTTTGCTTGTATTTCCTTCATTGTCATTTTAATTACTGGTATACATGTTTATATGTTCACAACATTTTTACATTAATACATGTTTAACAATACATTTACATTTTTTATATATTACTTCATGAATTACATATATATATTTATGAATGAATTGGTATTAATTTAAATATATAATTTTTATTAATATTATAAATTTATATAAATTTATTGTATATTTTATTTAATGGGATATAGAATATATTCCCATAACACATTCATACAACATTCATTAATTAGTTATTAGTAACACCCATATTAAGGACAACATAGTTATATTAAAAATTTTTAATCAAAGACTTTAATACATAATACATATGGTATTATTTGGTGTGACAATTGTTTTTATTTTTATGTTATACATTGTAGAAGATTTGGTAGTTGGTAACTTCGTTATGTAAATAAGGGTTAGTTTGGTCAGTTTTGTATCTTGTTTTCAAAACTGAAGTTGGCTCTGAATAACCCTCATTTCAATTAACTTGTTAATTAATTGGATAATTATTTATAAAACGAGTCATCTGGGTATTCAAAGGCCTATATAAGTGTCTTGGTATACTTGTGTATTTGTCTGAAGAAGTGCATGTATTTATGTGCATGAAAGCGCTTACAAGTAAAAGGATATACTTTGTACCTTGGCTGGCGTGATTTGTGACCTGTTCCTTTCATTCTTTATTTTTTACAAGTTTTTTGGTGTGGTTCGTTTACAAATATATGTAAATGTCTCATTGTGGCTGGTTCTTTAGGCAATATTTTAGCATTTAAGAATACTTATATTTATTTGGTGACACTGTGGCCACTCCTGAGAGCCTTGCCATATGGGTCAAACACTACCATTTGTATTAACATTAATTTCACTCAACTTATAGTCTGGGCAAAGCATAGAAGAGCAAGTAAATCTGTGCCAGACATTGTGTGTGTGTGTGTGTGTGTGTGTGTGTGTGTGTGTGTGTGTGTGTGTGTGTTTGTGTGTGTGTGTGTGTGTGTGTGTATATGTGTGTGTGTGTGTGTGTGTGTGTGTGTGTGTGTGTGTGTGTGTGTGTGTACATGTGTGTGTGTACATGTGTGTGTGTACATGTGTGTGTGCTACCTGGAGCAGGGACACAGAGCACTGGTTTCACTAGGCGGAGGACATAACTCTATAGCTCAGCCAGTGGGGGAGTTGTATTGGGGGCCTAGACAGAGACTGAAACCCAAACCCCGGTCTGAGTGTATTTCCTGTATGCTTTTAAGGGAAATTCTGCTTCATGCAGAGAGCTGAATCTGGAAATGCTGTGTGTATTTTTCTTTGTTCCAAGTGAACGTCCCTCACAGTTGCCATTGGTGAGTATTCAGACTCCTTCATGACTGGCCCAGAGGGGGGGGGGGGGGGCATCACAGGAGGTTGAATACAAAACAAGGAAAATAATAGTAGAATTATAAAAGGGTCTTAGTCTTTTCAATGTTTATACTGCCTAAATTTATACTGCCTAAATTTCATTTTAAGTATAGTTTTGTTTGGCTTTTTGGCTGTTTATTGATACTATTAGTTAAATCTTGTGCATTAATTATGAAAGCTTTCACCTGGCCTTTGCTTGCAAATGGTCACTGTTGATCAGTGCACTACCTTGGTAAACAAATGCAAATATCCAGTTTACCACAGTCAGCATACTCTGAGTTTTAGTTTGTACATTAAAAATATTGTGGCAACTAATTTAGCCATGCCATAGTGAGGAAGTATGGCATTTCCAAGAGGATGAAGTATGTCATATTTATGCTTTGCCATACGTATGATGCCATTAACAAAGTTAGCTTATACTTCTTGTCACTGCCCTGCACAGACTTCAAAATTATGGTCAGACAAGCTCTGTTTATTCCACTGTATATTATATGCCATTAAAGTAGCCATATCTTCTGGCTGTTGTAATAGCATATAACATGCTCTGTTTTTTCCACTGTATATTATGTGCTATTACAGTAATTAGAAGATATTTTTACCATTCATCCTGTTCAAAGCATTGGATAAAGGTAGTAAAAGTTAAAAGTAATATTAATTTCATACGGGTGTGTGTGTATATGTATTTTTCAAGCAGAAACAAGGAGTGGCAATGGGGGCATGTTGTGCCCCCACTTATGCCAATATAGTTCTGATTATGTGGGAACAAAAGTTCGTCTTTCAGTCTGCATATGTACAATACTGGATAGATTATAAGCATTACCTAGATGATATTTGTATATTTTGGAGGGGGAGTGAGGCCAAATTAAGGGAATTTATCCAGTACCTGAATCAGACTACAGGATTTTTCAGATTCACTCATCATATCTCTCATGATGAGATGAATTTATTGGACGTTACCATCAGAAAGGAACCCTTGAAGCAAGAATTTATCTCAAGGATATATAGGAAGGATACATTTTCAAACTCCTACCTGTACTTTACCAGCTCTTATCCTTTTAAGCAGAAGAGGAGCATTGTTAAGGGTCAATTTATACGTAGTTGCAGGATGACATCTAGGGATGATGAGTATGAACAGGAGAGTCAGAAGGTCAAGGACATGTTTCTGGCCAGGAAATACCCTATCACCTTATTAGAAGAGGTTATGATAGAGGTGAAACAAGGAAGAAGTTCCAGATTTGCCCCCATTTTAGGACTTGAGAGAGGAGGGCATACAGGGCAAGTTATATCAACTACTGACCAGGAGGAAATTGCAGGGGAAGGGACACAGTCGATTTTGAACAATGGAAAGACCTTTACGAGTAATTATGTGATGTTTTATAATCAGAATACACAAAAGGTTAAAAATATTATAACACAACATTGGGGTAGGTTTAGTAGTTACTCTGAATTGGATACTTTATTCAAAAATCCATTGAAATTTACCTATAAAAAAGGTAAGAATCTCAAGGAGTTATTGGAAAATGATTATAAGGGGCAGAAGGGAAGAAAACCTGGGACCTATAGGTGTGGGTCTTGTGCTCAATGTCCATTCATTCTTAGGCAGGACTCGGTATATATTAAGGAAAGACACTATTTAGTTAAAAGTGTTAGTTTTTCCAATTGCAACTGTGAAGGACTTGTATATTTAGGTCTTTGTAAGATATGTTGTGCATTTTATATTGGCAAAACTACACGAAAACTAAAAAGGTGAATATACGAACATTTAAATGCCATTAGAAAAAAGGATGGTAATAATGCATTATATATATAAACACAGTTTATTATGTCCTAATGCCAAGTGGTGCTTTTTTGTTATTGAAATGATACATCAGGACTCTAGGGGGGGCCCGTGGGAGAATAGGATAGAAGTAAGAGAGGTATATTGGCAATTATTTTTAGAAGCCAACAAATTCCCTGGGCTTAATGAACACATCTCTATTGCCCCTATTTTGAGAATGAGGGCTGCTAAATTGTAAATAGGCCCAAGTGAACCATTAGTTTCACATTCTGTGAAGTTATGCATTTTTATTACTGTTCCTGCATATTATTATTTTTGTATATCAATTGTAGTTGTTTTCACATTTTAAATGTATTTTATAAAAACAATTTTTTTAGTAAGTATCTAATTTTTAGACTATTATAGTTATTTTTAAAAAGGGTTACTTATTTGATAAGGGCACTGATTTATTTAATATGTAAGTCTCTCATCTGTTTTTAGAAAGCAACTTAAAAATGTATTGTTTATATATTAGTTTACATATATTAGTTTATTTGTGTACAAGTATGGTATGTATGGCATTTTGTGGGGAAATTGAATGGAATTGATTAGATATGCTAATAAATGATTCAATTAAATGTTTTAGGGGAGGGTATATAAGCTACCTTAACTGATGGGTTTGTTGTTACATCTGAATAAGTCAGTGAATGAAAGCGCTGTGGAGTTCGTTGGCATTTATGTATTACAAATAAAAAGAAAATGCATTACCAAGTATAGAATACATTGTTGGCAGTCACATATATAATTTAGTTATACAGTGGAATATTAGTGGCAAGTACCTAACAGTAGCCTTCATTAATTATATATGTACAAATTCAGAGAATGCTATGCTGTGAAAAAAATGGGTCGTAATTATGAGGTGTAGGAGCGAGAAGAGATAAGGGAGGTAAAAAAGAAAATGAATTTAAGTTTTCTCATTCTCTCCAGCACAGTTCTTTTAAGTGTGTATATTTAACTCCCAAATGGTGTGACTTGACCTTTTAAAAAACATAGTTATCACCTTACAGTTCAAACAAATAGTCTTATCTCTGGAACCACAAGTTTTAATAGGAAACTGTAAATGGCAAACTATTCAGGATAAATTAATCTTTACATTGGTGGCATTCATTCAGTTTGATGCCTTAAACTCGATTTTATAAACCAAAAATAAAGGCAGTAAATATTAATTTTGTAATGTTGTATAAATTGCTTACAAATCTCAGTTACCATGCAAGCAAGAAACACACCACTAGCAGGATTTTCTTCAAGCATCCGTGGACTTTCATATGAGACTATGCAGCTATGTCTGTGTTACCTGAATGTTGAGATATTTAGAGAAATATTAAACGTATTACAATACAAATAAACAGCCTACAAATAATATTCAATATCTCTTAAGGTGCATTAGACAGAAGTTAAATATTAATACATTTGTGTTTGCCATCATATATGCTTCAAGATGAAATTTTCTGATACCCTGTATGTAACGTGATTTTGGAATTATGAATGCAAATATTGAGAAGCAATATTTGATGCATAGAGGCGTCAGTAGAATGTAGCTGCAGAAATGCCTACAGGCGCACTCACTTGCAATGAGATATGTATTTAAGGTTTTCACTGTTTCTTTCCCAGTGTGATAACACTGTTGTTTTTTTTTTCTGTATACAGTTTACAAGTCACGTATTAATTATTTCAGCCACAAATTTCAGTTGTTATATACTTTGTGAATGTTTCAGTTTTACTATATCTCCGTGAACTGCATCATTCATTTTGGGCATAATTCTGGTCAGCTAGATTAACTTACAAACTTAGTATATTTATTATACATAAGATGTGTCATGGATTTGTAACAAATAGTACTTAATTACATTTTAGTATTGTTTTACTGGACAAAATGACTGCTCCACTAGATTTATTTGCCCATCAGTTTTTACAGTCTCTCTTAAACATTCCACACTCTTGCATCTCTAAATTCATATTTACAAAATTATTTATGTTTCTACTGAAGTACCCCTTCAGGCAATGCTTCTATTGTCTTTCCTGCACTTTGTCTGCATCAGTTTAATAAACAGGCTAGCTGTATTGTTTTGTTACGAAATGTAAAACTACTGAGTGATGCTGTTACACTTGTAATTGTGTCCAAAACAGTGAAGAGGTCAAACATACATCATTCCTGGGAACAGACTTCATTAATAATGCAGCACTGCTGTGCTTGTATGCTGCAGACTCAGTTAGCTGCATCCGGAAAAAGAAACAGCAAGTCATCAACTGAAAAGAAGATGCCAAGGAATGTAGCTGTGCTTATGAAACCCCGCTAACTTCTAAAGTTTGCAGTATTCCTGTTTAAATTCATATGTTGACTTTGGCCTTCCTGCAAGCATTTACATTCTGCATTTCTAAAGTGTCTACAGAAGTACATTAAATCCATCCGCTTATATTTTGTGTTTTCACTTTTTTTTTATTGGAAGATGTCTGAACCATGAAAAAACAGGTAGAGAAGAAATATATGGTCTTGTCATAGATATGGTCATGAACTACAATTTGTTGTACTTAGCTGTTTTCTGCAAGTTCTGTTATATATTTTTCTTTTACTGGATTGGTATACCTAGATCAAAAGAAATAAACAGTAGATTGCATCAGTACTCTGTTTGAACAGTAATTACAAAATCAATTATTCACACCGTAGATCCTGGATCATTGCCAAAAACAATCAATAGTTACCCTTAGTGTGTTATCTGAAAAAGTTAAAGCACCAAGTTATTATAGATTATATATTTTTGGCACAGAAGTTATAATAGTAGAGAATAACAGAATCCAAGTAGAATTTCCCTAAATATTTAATAAGTTGGAAACCAGAGGCAGTTTACTTGGTTATATAACAATTCATCTTTCTCTGGCATTTTCTGTTGTGCTGGGAATATAACAACTGGTATATTGAGCAATCCATTTCCCGTTAAATAATTGTTTATTGCTGAGAAGGATTGTTAAGGATTTTCAGTTCTTTCAATCCAAGTTTTCTTTCCACTCTTTGTCTCCAAATGTTTGGTGCTAAAATGGCATCTGTTTTATTGTAAAAAAATAATTAATGCCTTGATCATATTTTGTAGTAATCTAATAACTGCAAAAACATTTTATTTATTTATTGAATAACTCCCTTCCAATTCAGTAGTCCCACCTTTGCCACAGCAATAATTCTGGATCCTAGTTCTACTTAACAGCTTTGCAGGACGGTGGCCCTTATATAGGCTGAGTGCCAGCATGCAAGGGAGTGGGGACCATAGTCTACATCTGAAGCTTGCTTGGGGTATTTACTTCTGTCCTTGGGCAAACTAAATCTCACTTTCTGGGGGTATCCTTCATGATTACCTCACCGTGGTACATTATCAATAGATAGTCCTGAAGTTGGGGAAGGGCATTCCTTATGATATCCTGCCCAGAACCTCTTATTAGACTACATTACATATAAGCTAAATTTAAGCCTATTTATTGAAAATTGTTCTCTCTCTCAGCTTTTCAAATGATATAAACACAAATTCAGTCAGGATAATGGTTATTTTACTTCGCATTGTATACTTCAAATTCTTACATCTATTGATCAGCTATGTTATTGTATCTGCAGATGAGTGCTTAGGAATAAATTAAATACTTAGCTATTTTAATTATGACCTGAGGAAATCTTGCTGAAGATGAATATGCCCAACCATTGCAAATGACTTTAATGAAAGTTTGCAAGTAGGACCTGGTGCCTCACATTTATTGTTTCCTAATTTGAAATCTTAACATGTATCTTCAAAAGGCAGTCTTATAGTAACAGCTGTTTACAGAATATTTTTACTTTATTAATTATTCATTCAGTGCCTAGAAAAAACAAATGTGTTGTAGCTTCAGTATTTGCCATTGTCAGAATAGTTTGGATATGTTAGTCTTTGTGTATCTTTGCAAAATCTCTTCTACTACTTACACCATTAAAAACCATTAAAACTGAACTGGTAACTCACAGGAAATTATCATAGATGATAACATGAAATTTGACTTTCACATAAACAAAGCAGTGAAAAAATGCACCAAAAAACTATTTTCTTTTACATGGTCAGACCTTATCTCTTTGAAAATGCCAGCCACTCTACAGCTACAAAAAATAAATAAAAAAAAAATCCAACCCTTCTGTATGTATCCCCATTGTTTATAAATGTACAGCTTCCATGTTGTATAAGCTCGAGCAATTCTTTAATAAGGTTGCCAAATTTGTCACTAGCCTTCCATTAAAGACACATCATGGCTTTGCATTCAGACAGTAAAATTGGGCATAACTATCACATCATTTAATATTTTCACAAATAGTAACTATTCATACTGTCACCCACACCTTGCAGTTTCTTTGTTCAAAATTGTGGAGAAAGACAAAAATGATGGGGGGATAAAAGCCCGATGAATCAATAATTGTTAAGTGGTACTAGCAAACATTTTCTGAAAAATAAGCACAAAACTGTGACATGTGTCACTCTTCACTGACTGTAATCCTTATTGCTTTACCAGAAAATCAAATATTTTATGAGGGACAGGGTAAAAATATGAGAGGAAATCAAGGACGTTCTACAAAGATCTCGACAGTTGGGAGTTATAACTACACCTAATCTGAAAACCAGCTACCTAACTATAAGCCAAAATCCCCAGTCAGCACCTAACATTAAACTCCCAGCCCCTCCCACTTTTACCCTATGGTTAAAGTACTTACCTTATTTAAACTCAAGTATGTATTTGAGCAACAGCCAGAAGCTGCACACTCTCCCCAGGACTGCCACAGCTTGCCCAAACACATATTGAAGTTTGAACACAAGATACAGCCCCTAAGAGCTGACAGATAACCGACTTCCTGGTTGTATGACTGTGGTCTGTGAGCTGCTGTGACTCAAGAAAAGGTAGGAGACCCCAAGGTATTTTTTTTTTCAAGATAAATGTGCAGAGGCAGCATATACCTAGAAATGTATTTGTATATTAATGAATTTTACCTTAACATTTATAATAATGTTAAATTATCTGTAAAGTTGTAAAACAACTGGAGCTCTCTTGTAGACTAGCAGATCTCAAAACTCCTGACACATGATTCTGCATAGGTAAAAAATGTCCTCATTTCTTCTTCTTCTTTCGGCTTTTTCCCAGTTAGGGGTCACCACAGTGGATTATCTCTCCGCTCATGATTGGCAGTGGAGTTTTATGGTGTCGAGTTGCCAGCCCAGCGCCCAACCTTCCACAGAAGGCACACACATGCACAGACTCACACCTAGGGCCGATTTAGAGTGTCCAATCCACCTACTGCATGTCTTTGGGATGTGGGAGAAAACCGGAGCACCCGGAGGAAACCCACGCGACCACAGGGAGGACATGCAGACTCCGCACAGAAGGCACCCCAGCCGAGAATCGAACTGGAGAACCTCTTGCTGTGAGGCGGCAGTGCTAACCACTGCACCAGAATGTCCTCATTTCTAAACTGAAAAAATGTCTCCCACTCTGTCTTAGTAAACACAATATATTTTAACCTCTACAAAAAAGTCAATAAAATGTCACTTCTTTCCCTGCCACACTCTGTAACACATCACTGTAACTTTTCACCAATTTTATATTATATCAATATTAAGATCAATATTATTATTGACAATATCCATATTAATAGCCCTTATTAATCATAGATCATCCTTAGTTCTGGCCTTGACTACAAACGTATGTTTCTAATCTTTATATCCATTTTACTCATCTTTTCTCTTCTACCATTATCTTTTATCCTTTATATAATACTGGCACAGCAGTGGTGCAGCAGTAAGTGTTGTCACCTCACAGCAAGATGTTCTCTGGTTCAATTCTCAGCTGGGGTGCTTTCTGTGCAGAGTCTGCATGTCTTCACTGCATTAACGTGAGTTTCCTCCTTCATTCCAAAGACATGCATCTGGAGTGTTTCTCTCTGGGCCTCCACTGAAAATGGGCTCTGTCCCAGTCGGACATTCCCGCTAAACAAATGTTAAATAAAATAAACAAATACTCCTGCTTTGTTTTGCCACCATTTTAACTTAAACTGTAAAGAAACTGCTTTTCTATAAACTTGCTCCTATGGTTTAGAATTCAGTCTCCCACACATGAGAAATTCTTCAGTTATTTCTTCTTTCAAATGTTCCATAAGGGACCACTGTTTTGAATTAAGCAGTGCCACTATTTTGATAAAATCCCTGGCACTCTCTCTCCCCAAATGCTTGACCAGCAACATTAATAGTCTCTCACATTCAAACAAAATGTAAATCCAGATAATTTGCTGTCAATAAACACTGTATATCTTCAGGTAGTGTAAAATAATTGTAGTGTTACTGATCCTTGGTATTATATCCTGCTATTTTACTCTATTGGAATTTGTTTTACTGTATCTGTCCGTACTTAATGTTCTTTCCCGGTACTCTCTTGCCAATTTGAACCAGGTTGTGGGTGAAAAGGATCACTTGATTAACCAAACAATCTGGCTATCAAATATAAAATAAAAGAAGTAAACACAGAAACACTCATTCATGCATTGACAGCATGGGTTGTATTAATAAATATGTGGTTATACATTCATGACAGTAGCATTAATTATAAGAGAATAATTCTTGCATATAGGCACTGAGAAGAAGGCAAATAAGTGTGAATCAGGAATTGTGCTAAAATTGAAAGATAACCAGCAGGAATTATAACTGAGCTGTTTCATGGAAGACATTTTGGTGGAAAATGCAAACAAAAACTTGATGTCCAGAGTACTGAAAAAGGTAAGATGGATGACTGTATTACTTGGCAGAAAGTATTTAAATGTCACAGCAGTAAAAAAAATGTAATTGTAATGACTGATGGAAGTTAAGGAAGTTAAGAAATGTCCGTAGTACATGTATGAAAGTATTTAATAGCTTATATTCAGTAGAAGAAAAGCATCTTTATAGTGAGACCAGTGTTTATGTATCCAAATACTGCTGGGTGAACTTGGAGAGAATTGCGGGGTCCATTCTAAATTGTGCCAGTTGAAGTTTCTCACACAAAGATCAGCAGAATCTTAGTCACAGAGTCTGTAGACTGGAAGACCACAAAGTCTGCCTGCAGTGATAAGTTGTTTCATTTAACTTTTTTATTCCTATATATTGGAGATCATAGTTTGGTGAAAAGTGCATAAACCTAAATATTTTATTTTGTAGTATGCACAGTTCATTTTCATTTCTTTCTGACCTCCTGGGATTTTGTGGAAAACTACTCTAGAGTTCTAAATATGATGTATTTTTGTCTATGACTTCCCTACTAAAATAGACAACAGTCTGATTATTATTGTACCAGCAACTGCATTTGTTTGATTTGCTTGTGTTGGCAAGACTCTCAATGACAGTGTATGGACCCATCTGTTTTCCTAAGATTATACAACTAGCCTTTATCTCTAAGGATGTAGACCTATTTAAGGAGCATGATTTGTATTTTCTAAGCTAATACAAAACTTTTTAGGGTTTTATATATTTATTTTTTTCACTGGTTTAACTCTTAATTAACATTTTTACTTATGAAAGTATGAGAAGTGCATTGTGCGATTATTTTTCTACCTGTATATTGTATAATGTCAGTTTCACAGTTGTCCCAGAAGTAGTTTTTTTGTCAAGTGAAACTGAATACTTAAAAACTCAAAACTTTCCGTGAGTTTAGCATGTAGTCTGGCAGAAAATGAAAATAACCATTGATATATATGAACTGGGCTGTTTGCCAATTAGTTTCACACAGTTTGTGATATGCAATGGGATTCAGAAGCAATTTTAGCATGGTGATAAACTATATATCAAGTAGAGGACATTTAGAGAGAGGGAGCATGAATGAGGACCCCCCCCCCCAAAAAAAAAATTCTGCAGTTGCATAAAATGCAAATGGCAGTATAGTGACATGAAAATGATCAACAATATTAAAATAAAGACAATCACAAATGCATAAGAAGACAACATGGAAGGTTGGCGTAATGGGTAAGGTGTTTACTTTACAGACACAAGGCAGAGGGTTTGATTCCTGCATGGGGCAATTGACAAGGCTTAAAATGGCCCATAAGGGCAGTTAGTCTAGTACTAATCTATGACTCTGTGAACTTATGAAAAAACGAATGGTAGAGGAAGTCAGAAACATATGTATATTTCTTACCAAGTGATGTGAATTCCAGAGCTGCTAAGTGCAGCTAAAACTTGGAGTTACAGGAGACAGAGCATGAAAACTTGTATAGTGCAGTCATCATACTAGTGAATCTGTATATGCAAAAGACTGTTATTGTTGCTGGTAGTCACTGAGTTACACATTGTCACCCTTGGGAATGCCATCTCATCCATTTGTGCCTTATATAGCATGACTTTCATGATTCAGAAATTGTGTATCACTATGGCATGGACCCTTAGCATCATATTTGAGCTGGACAAGATATATCACCTTCACATGCATGCATCCCAGATGGAGGTGCATTGAGTATCTATCCCTGTGTAAGCCAAAGCATGGCTTTGTGAATGCTAACTACAGAGACCTTTCAGTGACAAATGGAGGACATGGTAGGTGTATCCTAGGCATCTGCCCTAAGGATAGTTCACCAGTTCCTCAGGGTAATGCAGCAGCATGTAGTGGAGCATATGTAACTTCCACATACCACAAAAGAGAGATGCAAAAACATGTGTGCTTTTTATGACATAATTCTTTTTTCCTGACATACTGGGAACCATATAATGCACCCACATTACAATAAAGGCCTCACCCTGGGAGCAGGGACAAAGGAATATAAACCATAATAGGTTTCATTCCATCAACTACCAGGTGGTCTGTAATACAGATGATATGATATAACATGTAGCTGCATGCCTCCCAGGTACTGGTCATGATTCTCACATATAGCAAACATGTGAACTCTACCACCAGTTCATGTGGATTGATTTTCCTGAGGGTCATCTGATTGGTCATGCCAGGCATATCCTAGTGACATGGCTAATAACACCTAGTAGATTCCCCCTCAACCATGGCACAGTATACTTACACCACCACCCTGTCACAGACCCAAGACAGTGTCAAACATGTATTTATCCTGTTTAAGGCCCACTTTTCTATCCATGTGTATCTGGTGTTGCCCCAGAGTAAACCTTGTAACATGCGATCTGTTCAGTGTTGCACAAAACCCTGGTATGTAAATAGCTGCAAAAGGGTAGAGACATTCAGGAGAAGCCTGATGAGAAGCACATGGAGGAGCTGGCTGCAGAGAAGGTGCCTAATGAAAAGTTTGTGAAGGAGCTGGCTGCCAGAGAGGAGTCTGTAAAGGTGGAGGAGCTTATGGAGGAGATGGCCACAGGGGAGGAGTCTGTGGAGGAGCTGATTGTAGGTAAGGAGCCTGTCAATGAGGAGGTTCCTGATGAAGAGCCTATGAAGGAGAAGATTGCAGGGAAGAAGCCTGTGAAGGAGGAGTGCCTGATGAGGAGCCTGTGGAGAAGATGACTGCAGTGGTGGAGCTTGTGTAGAAGGAGGTTCCTGATGAAGATCCTGTGGAGGAGCCAGCTACAGGTGAGATGCCTGATGAGCGTGTTGAGAAGTCTGCTGCAGTGCATCACTATACCAGATGGAAGCGTGTGCAATATGCTGTAGCACAGTATAAGAGGCAGTACCTGGTTCATAACTTGGCCTAGTTTAAAACATTATACATAAAATTAATTCACTCAAGCCTAAAATGTGTTTTTTTGTATACTTCCAGCTCACACCCATACTGCCTTATGGCATCAAGAACTTTTTTGGTCTGGCATCTTTAACTAAGTGACTTACCAGATAGTAATAGGCAGTATTAGAAAGGGTAAGGCGTTATTAGTAAAATGATCCTCATGTGTGTACAGTGATGAGGAAATCATTCTATGTTGCACAACTTATAAACAAAGGTATGGCATCTAAGTCCAAAGAAGTCATTGTTCCACTGTATTCGGCATTCATCAGACCTATCATTGAGTACAGTGCCCCCTTTGGTATGTACCTAACCAGGTATATCCAACAACTGGAATGTCCACAGAGGTTCCTCACTAAAAGAATACAGGGAGTAAGTAATATGTCCTGTGCATACCGCTTCAAGGCCCTAACCCTGTATTCTGTCTCCTACAGGCTTTTGAGGGGAGATCTATGCCTGGCATACAGGGTATTGTCAGATCCCACTCTGATGAACCTCCTGCATATCCACAAAACAAACAAAACCAGAATTTCCTGTTCTAAAGACTTAAACCTTGCCTGTGATAAAAATAGGACCTGATGGAAAGATATGTATGTATCCCAGAGGCATCTATAACATTATCATGCGATGTAAATAGTGAATGCTATTTCATCGTACCGATAATATCGAAACAACAAAATATCGAACAAAAGTAACAGCAAATTTTTTCCCTGGGAAAAAATTTGATGTTCCGTGATTAAGCTATTTTGCCATTTTGGCAGTATTGGATCAACTAAATAGCATTCGCTATTTAGTCCATTCAATAGCGTCATATAGACCCATCCTACAGACCACCCCATATATGGAACAGGTTCCCCATTCATGTGAAGCAGAGTTCCTCCCTAACCCAATTCAAGTGCAAGTTGGACAGTTGGATGGGAAACTGGAAATTCATCCTTGGTTTGGTACCTATGTCTGTAATGACACAGGTAACCTGTAAATGGTTCATTTCTCAGGCCCATGCTTACACTTATCACGGATATCAAAACTTGTCAGACATTTGCGATGCCTGGCAAGGCTTAAAAAGGCTCTTGTGATCATTAGCCTAGTAAACACCTAAGAACCTATGACACTTAAGATTATTAGTCTAGGATGCCCTGCAGTGTAGAAATTAATCTTTCTTTGCCACTTATTAATCATAATTTCAATTTTATGTTTATATTTTCATAAATAAGAGTTCTAGATGTTATTGAGGTATTTGGTGTAAAACACAAATTTGGTGACAGGACAATTCACTGTCAGTGCTGGATTATATCACACTAAACTGGCAATATTGCTAGTAGTTTGTTAGTAATTATGAAAATAAAACAATATTTCCATATGTATTTAATACTTCCAAAAGCAAGTGACTTACAAACTGTAGTGGACATTAGGTGAAACATTAAATGTTGAAGAAAACTGCCTTTGATATTTGCACTGTAAATTGTACCTCTTGAAAGAGATCCAATATTATTTATTTTGCTAATTATTCAATTAAGCATATGTTTTCATACTTTGTAAATATTTCAATAAACATGCACTTATAGAGGAATTTCTTTTTGCCATGTGAATGCTTACGTCTGGCTAATAAAAATGTTCTGATATACATCTAGGTTGTACAGTTTTCAATATATGAGAAGTTTTTGTGAAAGTTTATAAAAGATATAATTTGAGGTTTGTGTGCATTATAATGTATTACAGTTTTTATGGAAAAGACTATGAATGCACCAGTTATTATCGCATACATCTTTCTGATAACATTTTTATTTTATACAGTTTTAATAGCTTTTATTCACAGATTACTTAATTTGTTTATCTTATGCTTTTTAATTTTATTTTTCAAAAAATGGTATAGAATGCAAGGTGTCTGTAGGC
The DNA here is from genome assembly GCF_019279795.1 of Protopterus annectens. Classification (NCBI taxonomy): domain Eukaryota; kingdom Metazoa; phylum Chordata; order Ceratodontiformes; family Protopteridae; genus Protopterus; species Protopterus annectens. The sequence goes on from NC_056743.1 coordinate 76,259,854, forward strand.
ACTAGAGGTGTGACATTCCAGTCTACGTAGGGGTCAATGAGTTAAAAATTATTCACACAAAGCTGCACCTAAGTTGTGCTATACCATGTGTAGACTGGCTACCCTGTGCATAAGACACAAACTATTCATGTAACAGAGTACTGGGGGGAAGGGCATAGTTATCATCATGTATATAGGAATGGAGAGCCACAGTTGCAAGTGTCAGCAATGGGTGCTATAAGTGTAGATATGTGGTTGAAAAGTATTAGTGCGTGCATCAGAGATGTCTGACATAGTTAGGTGAGTGGGGTTGAATTGCCAGGGAGTGGGTGCTGTCTCTACTGTTGTGTGAGAATGTAGTGTTGGGCACTGTAGATATATGTTTGTGCACACACACATGCATGTGTGTGTGTGTGTGTGTGTGTGTGTGTGTTTATGGGCCAGGATACAGCACCAGCAGATGTTACAGCACTGTGCAGGGATCTGGTGGACAGGTCCAAAGCGCCCATAGGAGACATATGCTCTGATCATGCATGTCCCTGTCCATGGGGCCGAGCACTCCATTGAAGGTCACAAGCATGATCCATACCACTCAGAAAGGATGAAGTGCCTTGTGACTCTGATGGGTAGTTCATGATTTGGGTAGACTTGGCACAAGCAGTCCATCCACCTGTATGTCCATGTAACACTTTAGAAACCTCATCACTAGGTAATGGAGTGGAGGTTGTAGCACTCCTTCCACAGAAAGAATCCCCGATTGAGATGGAGGAAAGTGTGTCAGTCATGATTTGTGGCTGCCCAGGGTCACCTAATTCAAGACCACTCCCTACACAGCACAATCATGATGTTACTCATGTGGTACAATAACTGTCTCCGGACATCATGCAGACTATGTACTACCCAAACTAGCTCAGCAATGCATGTGTTGATGTCTGCCTGTACCTGTACTATGGCCATGCACAAATGCTGTGCTGTAGCCATGGACTCATCTAGCCCCAGGGAGATTATGGTACCAATGATATGCCTGGCCACCAGTATGCTGTTTCAGGTCGATATTAAATAAATGAAATGACAAAAGAGTGAATGCTGCATCGTCAACACGTAAAACCCAAAACCACAAAACAGTGAAATTATGAAACAGCGATTTTTTTCACCAGGGAAAAAAATCACCTTTCCAAAAAAAAAATTATAAAGACAAAATAAAGTGGAGGGCTTTGCACCCCACAACACCCAATGTGGGGGGGGCTGTGCCACCCACACCCACCCCTACTTAAATATATCAACTCAGAGATCGCACAACAGTGGAGGACACAGCAAAGTCACGAGAATGGCCCAGCGATTTTTTTTCCCTGTGAAAAAAAATCACTGTTCCGTAACTTCGCTGTTTTGTGATTTTGGGTTTTACATATCGATGAAAGAGTTTTCGCTCTTTTGTTGTTTTGTTTATTTAATATATACCCGCTGTTCCCTTATGTTATCTAGCAGCTTTGCAGAGATTGCAGTATCCATAGGTGTTTGTGCTGCTGGATATGACATCCATTCCCAAGCAGATTCATCTGCATGTTCCTGTCTGTGGGTGTCCTCCTGTATTTGTGGGGTGGACTGCACAAGCACACAGAAGCTTTGGAATGGAGTGGGGATGTGGCAGTCTCATTGCTCAAGTATACAACTGACAGCATGACACCTGACCATGCCGGGATCTAGTTGCCATCATTATCAGAGCTAGGTAGTACCCTGATATCAGAGAGCCCTACATCCATGGTGGAGGACCCTGGTAGCACAGCACCAGTGAAAGTACCAAAGGAAATCATCCAAGTAAAGTAAGACCCCTTCATTAACACCTACAGCCTCATGAATAAACTATTACTACTTAAAATAATTGTGCAGTAAAATAATACATAACAGACTTTGTACAGGTGGCCTCTGAACTTGAAACCCTGACATTTTTGTAAAAGAAAGTTACCATTGTTGTCAGTTACATTAAACTACACTTTGAGAGACTATGGCAGATAGGCATTCATGTAAAGACATACCCACCAGGAGCATCAGCAGCAGATTTGTATAGTGACCTGGTTATCTCTGCAGCAATATCTATCACTCCAGTATGGATATATGAACTCAGATAAAGAGATGCCAGGAACTTTGACATCTCTGTCAGTGGTGTACTGGTCAGTGGTCCATCTCCTGTGGCCTTCAGCTGTGCATGATTTCCTGCCATAGTACTTGCAGCACTGATCATACTAGCGGCCCAACCACTGACCTAATCATAGTTTCAGTTTTGACTAAAAGCAGCATTTATGTCTTTGATCATGTGCCGCCTGGCATGCTTGCAGTAAGGTCTTCCATGACCAATCATCTGCGAACTGTGAAGATGGGGTAGGGTCTGAAGCATGATATCATTCTTTGCATGAGAGAGAATGCACTTACTCTGCTTCCCACATTGTGACATAACTATCTGAAACTGAAAGGAAATACACATGTGAAAATTGTTATGGTCATTCCTGAAATGCCTCCTACACAGCTACGAATTTTGTGGGGCAGAGGTGGAAAGAACAATGCAGCATTGTAATATGTAGTGTGCAATCCCTAGGAAGATGTGGCGTGAATAGTCAGAGTATGTTAAGTACATGGTGCAGCTGTTACAAATTAAGCAAAATAACGTAGCTGGATACTGCTGACGATGTAAAACACAGTTTATTGCCACAGAACAAACAATTCGATATGAGCTCTTTCGGGCAGTTGCCCTTCATCAGATAAAAGTTTCTACAATTAAAAACTCCTTTTAAAAACACATTATCCAATCAAAATTCAGTAAAAAACCCGCCTTTTACAAAGTGTAGGCTTAAGGGGGACAACATCATTTAGCCCTGGATCCCTATGTGCTGTTAACTCCAGGATCCATCTAGATTCAGCTAACTCAGTATTTAGTTTAATATCACCTCCTCTATGGGTCAACTTTAAATTAACAATGGTCCTAAATGTAAATTTATGTGTAGGGTAATCCCTAACATTCTCTATGGCCAAACGTTGAGCAAAGAACACACGAGCAAAGGTCCAAATGCTTTAATGCTTTCCAAGTGACAAACCAGCAGGATAAAAAACAGAATAAACGCTCTTAATCAATTGCGTTTTCGTCTTCAGCAAATATGACTTCATCAGATACTAAGAACAGTTGATTAATCAAAGTTTTATATGTGCAAATGTTTCAAATTAACCTATCAGTCAGAGTGCATCAAGTACCAACCAATCGTTACACTGTCCTTGTTAAGAAACTTTTAAATAAAACATACATATATCCAAAATCAGTACATTTCTTTCTTAGTTAAATAAATGCATTTAAAAACAGATTTGTTTAAAAACTCCTATTTTTCTAGTATTAAATACTTTCACTCATTATAAAAATATTCCATTTAAAAATACTTTGAATTATATACATATTTAAACAATTGATTTGAAGAAATAATGTTCCTTTTACTTTACATAAAGTGCTTAGTAAATAGCACCATCTATTGGACTCATTCAAAATTATAATTGGAAGACATATTTCTTTATTATATATCTGCAGCCCTTAGTTTGAGTACTGGGGTTATAGAGATGGCATCATTAAGCCCAGGTTTTTTAGTGGCATTCAAATATATTTGCCACCAAAGTTCTCTGTAGCCAACCCTCTCTTCCCATAAGCCACCTCTAGTATCCCTTTTTACCTGCTCAATAACATAAAATTCAAATTTAGCATCCCTACAAACTTTTGTGTGCCTGTATAAAGCATTAGTATCCTTAGCCTTTGAAATTTCGTAGTGATGCTCATATATTCGCCTCCTCAAGACTCGTTCAGTCTTTCCTATATAGAAAGACCTACATTTTTTACAAATTCCCATGTATATAACACCCTTTGTTTCACAATTGTAATAGCCATTAATTTTTATAATTTTGTTTCTACTAGGGACTTTTATTTCTGTAGAGTTTGCCATGTATTCGCATTGATTACAATGACCACACTTGTAACTACCCATCCTTATTTGTCCATCAATTCCATAACTTACTTTGTTTTCCTTAATTTTGGACTCTAAAATTTCCTTAATGGTCCTAGAATTCCTATATACAATTTTAGGGGTTAGGTTGTTAATACTACTTAGATCAGATAAATCTGAAAATTTAGTCCATTCTTTACGGAATACTTCACCAAATCTAATGTTGGACGTGTTGAATTCCATAATTAAAGCCCGCTCATATTTACTTTCGGAATCCACATCCATGTTGTTTTCATTTGTAAGCCCAATGACTATTTTTTGTCCTTTTATGGGTTGAAATCTTGTCGCTCTACCCAATTCCACTTCTATTCTTAAATTTGTCACAAAATCATGTGGATAACCCCTTTCCTCAAACATTTTACTTAATGTATTACATTCAACCAAAAAATCTTCACTAGAGCTTGTCATTCTACTACCCCTCACAAACTGCCCTTTAACAATATTTTTCTTGCAGTGTGAGGGGTGTGCGCTAGTGTAGTGAAGGAAGGAGTTGCAGAAGGTTTCCTTTCTATAGATTTTGGTTTCAAAATCACCCTCTGTCTTATATATTTCCACATCCAAATATTGTAATTTGTCCCTAGACAAATTATATGTGAATTTCAGAAAGTTAGTGGAATTATTAATATAATTGAAAAATTCAGTGAATCTTTCAATTCCTCCTATCCAAAAAAGGACAATGTCATCCAAAAAGCGGCGATACAAAGTCCAACATTCCTTGTACTCCGAGTTTATTATAAAGTCTTCCTCCCATTTAGTTAGGACTATATTTGCATAGGTGGGCGCACACGCTGCGCCCATCGCTATGCCCTGAATCTGTTTGTAGTATTCACCAAGAAATGAAAAATAATTGTACCTTAGGACCATATCCACTAAACCGATAGTAACACTCTTCTCAGCTTGAGTTAATTTAGTGTCCCTATAGATCATCTCCTCAAACATGGTTATACCTTCACTGTATGGAATACTTGAGAAGAGATCTACCACATCTACTGTAATGAATATCAAGTTGTCATTGTATAAACTAGGCCCAATGCACCTTAAAAGGTCCCAAGAGTCCTTCAGTGCATATGGGTTCCCTGTACTGATGTGTTTTACCTTCTGGTCCACATATTTAGCTAATGGAAGAGTTTTTGACCCTGCAGCTGAGACAATAGGTCTCAGGGGCGGGTCTTCCATGTTTTTGTGGACCTTGGGTATTCAAAATATTATTGGAGTCCTAGGTTTTTCTACGTACAGAAATTCGAATGTTTTTTTGTCCAGTAGTCCTTCATATAACATGTTTTTTAATAAGTTGTCAATTTCATAATGCGCTAAATCCATTTCATTATGTGAAACAAGGGTGTATTTATTAATGTCATTTAATATAGAATTCATTTTGCCTTCATATATGATGTTATCCATGAAGACAATGCCTCCCCCTTTGTCCGGTTTCATTATTCTCAAGTCCCTATTGTTCTTTAATTCATACAATATCTCATTTTCCTGTTTGGACAAGTTAAACTCCATAACTCTTTCTTCATATAATTCTCTAATTTCTTTTTCCAACATCTGTTCGAAGTTTCTAATTTGTGGGTGCAAAGGGGGGTTAAATAAACTTCTACGTATTAATACTGAGTCTTGAGGAGGCCTATTTGATCTAATACTGGCATTCCCAGAAGAAAACACATTGTCAAGATTTATTTTTCTCAGAAATAATTTTAAATCAATGATGGTCTTTACCATCTCTCCTTTCCCAGAGGGTATAAACTTGAATCCTTTACTCAACAAGTAAAAATGTTGTTTTGTAGGGTTAACATTACTAAAATTGTAAATTGTGAAATTATTTAGTATATGTCTAATACCATCTATTTGTATGTTATCCTGATGGCAAAATAAATCCAGGGTGGGGTGTATTGATCCTAATACTTCCCCCTTCTCCCCCCCCTTTTTTGAAAATTTTGGTTAGCATTTTGATACATGTGAGAATTGAATGATTCTCTTCCCAATGGTGGGAATTCATGATCATATTCAGAATAAATTCTCCCATCTGTATCATCACCATTGTAATTAATGGGGGGATCCACCTGTCGCCTAAAATAATCATTCTTCTTAAAGGGTGGCTTAGGGTAACTAATATTATTCTCGTACTCATTCATGTCTCTCTTTAATTTGTTAATTTTTCTATCAATCACTTCCCTGCATTTCCAATCTATGTCTTCCTTTACCTTAAAATACTTTTCTTTTTCTTCAGTAATTTGGAACATTAAATCTTCCTTAATACCTTCATCCAAAATTTCAATTTCTTGCTTCAAACATTCCTGCACTCTATTGTTTTCTTTAATAATTAATTTCAAAATCTCTAACCCACACTGATTAAATACATTTAATAATTCATGATGAAAATCAGAACCCCCTACAACATTATTGGGGTATTTGCACAATCGTAGTCCCTTAGGAACCACTTTCCTGTTGATACATTCTGTCAAATATTCATTCTCAATAGTCAACGTTTTAAACTTTAACATTAAACTATGTAACTTATCAAGTTATCAAAGGCTAAGGATACTAATGCTTTATACAGGCACACAAAAGTTTGTAGGGATGCTAAATTTGAATTTTATGTTATTGAGCAGGTAAAAAGGGATACTAGAGGTGGCTTATGGGAAGAGAGGGTTGGCTACAGAGAACTTTGGTGGCAAATATATTTGAATGCCACTAAAAAACCTGGGCTTAATGATGCCATCTCTATAACCCCAGTACTCAAACTAAGGGCTGCAGATATATAATAAAGAAATATGTCTTCCAATTATAATTTTGAATGAGTCCAATAGATGGTGCTATTTACTAAGCACTTTATGTAAAGTAAAAGGAACATTATTTCTTCAAATCAATTGTTTAAATATGTATATAATTCAAAGTATTTTTAAATGGAATATTTTTATAATGAGTGAAAGTATTTAATACTAGAATAATAGGAGTTTTTAAACAAATCTGTTTTTAAATGCATTTATTTAACTAAGAAAGAAATGTACTGATTTTGGATATATGTATGTTTTATTTAAAAGTTTCTTAACAAGGACAGTGTAACGATTGGTTGGTACTTGATGCACTCTGACTGATAGGTTAATTTGAAACATTTGCACATATAAAACTTTGATTAATCAACTGTTCTTAGTATCTGATGAAGTCATATTTGCTGAAGACGAAAACGCAATTGATTAAGAGCGTTTATTCTGTTTTTTATCCTGCTGGTTTGTCACTTGGAAAGCATTAAAGCATTTGGACCTTTGCTCGTGTGTTCTTTGCTCAACGTTTGGCCATAGAGAATTTTTTCTTGGTTTGTTCACTTTGGATTATTTATTGTAATCCCTAACATGCCTATATAGGGCATTGTGTTCATCTTTATTCCTTATATTAGACATATGCTGAAGAATTCTAACCTTCAGCATTTGATTAGTCTTTCCAACATAAAAGCTCGAACACGAGCAGCACTCTGCTTTATAAACTACATCTGTGGTCCTACAAGTTGCCCTGCCCCTAAACAAAAACAACTTACCATTAGTAGGGTGTCTAAACTCAACCCCTTTTTTAATGAGTCCACAAGCCTTGCAAGAACCACATGGAGTGGTCCCCGCTGTTCCTTTAGATCTCACACACACGGGCAGCTTCCTTTCCTTACACAACATGTCCTTTAAATTCCTATTTCTCTTATAAATGAACTGAGGACGAACTCCCACCATTTCTCTCAAACCTTCATCACTGGCAATTATATTCCAATTATTCCGTATGATGTCACAAATCCCTCTAGCATCACTACCATAGGTAAGCGCCACCTTGTGACCATTAAGTCTAGGAGCATTAACTGCTAATCTATCATCTATAATATGTAGTGTGCAATCCCTAGGAAGATGTGGCGTGAATAGTCAGAGTATGTTAAGTACATGGTGCAGCTGTTACACTGGAGAACTGACACATACACACACCATTATGCTGGTATCTGTAGGCGCATAGGTCTTAAAGTCAAACATACATGCTTCATGCAGACTTTGATAGATGTCATCGGTGGAAACTAGCAGATTTGCTCACCCATGATATGCAGTACAAATTTGGGTATGTTTACAGCCTATGCATAATAACTACTTATTCAGCTAATGATTCAGGAGGATATTTAGAAGTCTAGCCATGCTTTCCCAATAAGTTTCTTGTACGAGTATTTTTGGTATGATTAACCAAGAGCTCCTTGTATTATGAGTATGTAGACATTTATATGTTACCCCTGTCCTCAAGGGAGAGGGTTGACATTCCAGGGGTGAACTTGTTGTGTCCCATCTAGTTACTCGAATTGTGCTGAACAGTGTAAGAGACGTACTTCGCTTCACATGGAGAGAACGATGATTCCAGTGATATGGTATTCTCTGTGAGACATGTCTGTCCTTGCAACATGTTCTATTTAAGTTGCAGAACAGATTCAAAGTTCTTGAATGGGTGGTTCTGCCATCATTGCACTTTCAGATGTGTTGTAGATCTGAAAGGATGGAGTCTGTATAGGCTTTGTAAGCAATGCATAGATCACCTCTCTGTAGCCTGTAAGATACCAAAAAGAGGGACAGAGCTTTGAGACAGTGTAGCTTGTGTGATTTAGGCCTGTGATTTTCTTAGTATGAAAGCACTGAGGTGGCTTGAGATGTTTAAGGTGTTTGGACAGGTACATACTGAAGAAGGTATTATACTTCGTGATCAACCTAGGTGTAGCATACAGTGGAATGATCACCTCCCTGAACTTGGATGCCGTACCCTTACTAATAAGCTGCACAATGAAAAAGGACGTCCTTACAACAACTGGATAAATGGTAACAATAAGAGCTCATTGTCAACATGGGTTCCAAGTCCCTAACTACTGGCAGTCAGTTTTCAGGAGTGTGCTGTTTTTGTGATAGTGGGAGAGAATGCCATGTATGCCAAAGCGTCCAATTATGCATTATTTGGTGTTTAGTTTTAGGCTATGGCTTTGATACCAGCTATTTGTTTGGGAATGTCTTGTGATGGTTCAAAGTCCCAGAAACATTTGTAGAATTAGTGCAGGTTATGTACAAAGACCCAATAATACAAATACAAACAGTGTTAAGTCTCACAAAGAAGTTTCCAGTGAGAGTGATTGTGCATCAGGGTCATTTCTGAGCCCAGTGCTGTTCATACTGGTGACAGACTACATCTGAAACCTTGTTGGCAAGCACAGAACAGCTAAGCTGCTATACTCAGATGATGTGGCATTACACGCAGGCTCTGAACAAGAACTTCAGCAGATGATATAGAAATTAAATACAAAACTGAAGGTACATGAGATGAAAATCAGTACAGATAAGACAGTTGTAATGGCAGCAAACTGGGGAAATCAGAAGAAGCTGCCAATTGAGGTAGAAGGGAAAATAGTTGAACAGGTTAGCATCTTCAAGTACTGGGAAGGAGTGGCTGAGGAGAAGGGAAGTCTAAATATGGACATTCTGATATAGGTTCAAGAAGTGTTTTGCAACGTCTATGGCAGTACATCAGAAGTCCCCAACTACAGAGCATCATCCTGTGCACATCCTCACCTTGTGTGATGCAACATACAGATGGTCAGCTGCAATTAACACAATGATAACATAAAAGGGATTACACTATGATGCAACTCAGGCAGTTAACACAGAGGACTAAGTCTCTAAGCTGTTAACAAGCAGTTTTGTCTTGTCAAAGATACACAGTTTGATTATCTCCACCTATGTTTGCCTACTGAATGATCCTGAGCAAGTCACTTAACTAGACCATGCCCATGGGTCACCTGCTGAAAATGGGCATTTGTGTCCAGTGGGCTTACTCAGTTAACAATAAGTAACAATAATAGAGCAGCCTTATAGAATGGGTTCATGTTTCTTTTTATCTACTATAGTTCAACAAAAATTTATTTTTATAATGAACGTTCATTTCTACAGGGTGGTTTACAATATGTTTTATGGGGTTTACTAATTTGATGGGCTTGATCTTTGTTCTGTCAGATTTAGAGTTTATCTATAATTCCTTCTTGAAGAGCAGGTCAGAATTCTGCATGGATTTTATTTACTTTTTTGAACTTTGAGTCCTTTTATTTCCTGATCCATTTACTGAGCCATTGTTTTGTGTTGTAGCAGATTATATTTCTTTTTAAGAATAGTACAACAGGCACTTAAATACAATCTGGACAAACACTCTAATTATACTAGTTCCACCAGGCCTTGACTAATTACTGATATTGAATGTTCACTAAGAAAAATTACTCAACTTTCCTTAAATGGCTCTGTAATGTAGGTCAAACTGTAAGAAGTGAGTTAAACAGAATGTATCTGTGCAAGCAAGCAACAAACCAAAATAATGCTATCTTTTTTGTACACTTGAATTTAACATCTACTCTAGTTAACAGCCAGTGTTTTTTTTTTTTCTTCTTTAAAATCTGAGGACCCATTTTGCTCATTCCTGAGATATGGAGGCTCAATAGCTCAAAATCCATTCTTAAACAGCAAACCCAAGACTTGATATATGTATTACCTTTTCCTCCAAGGTATGTTGATCTCTGAGTTGGTATATATAAGTCTGGGATGTGTGGCCTCATCATGAGATGAAGTGGACAATCCACCTGGCAAATCCACAATATAAATGTAGAAGACTGATTATTTTCAATATTTGCTCATCTGCTGCATTTTTCACCTTCTTATTTTGTTTATTATTTTGGTGCTCAGCAAAGTGAATCTTGATATTCTGACAAGTCGTTTGTCTCTACTTTATACCCATTATCCCAACAGGATTTGAAAATTACTTACCTTGTCATCCACAATATTCTTTAAAGTAGAATGTGAAACAAACCTTTTCCATTAAAAGAAAACAAAACTGCCATTCACTTTAAAAAGTCATACCTGCTATCTGCCATGCACAGGATCTTCTATGTTTTTCTTTAACTGTACCTTCCATTTTAGTTTTTTTCCCTCAAGATCATTTACTGTTAATGATTCTCCTTTTTGTTTGGAATATATCTAACCTGCTAAGTCTTTTATCATAAGAAAGAGCATTCCTACCATTAAACATCTTAGTCACTTTAACCCTTCTCAGTCATGTCAGTGCCCTTTACATACTGCGGTCTCCTAATCAGTCTAAATGGAGCATTGTACAGGCCATGTACGATAAGGCAGACATCATTTTGTTAACAAATAGAGAAAATGATCCTCTATGCATCATCAAGCTGCACAAACATGAGGAAACAAGAAAAATAAATGAAACCTAATTCAAGCATCAAGCTGGGAAACTATTATTTCTTATTCATTTCCCTCCTTCCATAATGCTGTAGTTTATCACTAATGGAAGTTATTATCTGACACTGAGAATTACTTTTTTTATAGTAATAGTATTTTGTGGATGGTAGCTGCAAGAACTACTAGTGATAGATACATCAGGGTGGTATCACCACTGTAGCAAGGGGTATTGTGTGTGTGTGTGTTGGTTGGTTGGTTGGTTTCTACAGAAATATGGACATGTAGCAAACTGAGTGGGACATAGCATGCTCCTCTAAACCATGGTAGATTTTCAAGGCATATGCAACCACTGTGACAGCAGGTAAACTGCAGTCCAGTAAAGAACCACTCCAGAAAGGGAAAATGGAGTTTATAATATAAAATAATATCCACCAAATATAGCACTAAATAACTGCATGTATAGGAAAAAATGTTAATTTCATATAAGATGAAATGAAATGGAACATAAAATCTTTAAAGAGGAAAATACATCACAGCTAACAGTTCATCAGCTGTGAGCTATAAAATCAGTGAACAGTCTGTACCTTAAATTAAATTTAATTTCCAACCTCAAATCTTTATATGTCTCCCATCTACCCAAATGTTTAAATTGTTTAATATCCATTTTGTTTGGGAATGTCTTGTGATGGTTCAAAGTCTAGAAACATTTGTAGAATTAGTGCAGGGTATGTACAAAGACCTTATGTTTCTATCCTTCAGTGTGTGTACATATTTTGAGTAAGGAGTGCTTTTGACCTTTGACTAATATGTTTTCACTTCCTAATTTTAGCATTACGAGCTTATCTTTATCTATTTGTCTTCTCTCTACCTATTTATCCATTTGTTTGAATGTTTATCTAGCCATCCAGCCAGCCAGCTAGCTGGGTAGCAGTCTATTACTCAGGAGGTGAGACAAAATTTCTGAAAAAGACCATTAATGAATGTCTGAATCCTATTTTGTGATTCTAAAACATAATACAGCTGATGAATGCACATGTAAATAGCCAACATGTCTTATCTATCCCTTCCATTAACTGGAGAGTTTTTAGGAATACAGCTGGTATATAGTACATAACCGAGACAAAAGGGAAGAAATCCATTGCTTTAAAATAGTTGTAATTGTTTAAGAAGACCTATCTCCTGATAAAAAAGCATTTCATTAACAGCTGTAGGAGCTGAAAAACAACACATCACACAACACTGTGTTATATCACATTAGTTGGTTGCAAATTAGAAAGGTTCATTTATGTTGTTTTTTTTTATCAGTCCTAAAATTGCCTATACCAGTGACAGTTTGTTCAGACTACCATTGCCAAGTGTTGCCATGTAAATTGAAAGAAACCTCACTTGGGAGAAGATTAGAGAAACTGAGGATAATGCTAACAAATGAGTGTAACAGAAAGTCATTGAAGTGTAACAATGTATCAGAATGGATTCTTGGCCACTGCTGCATTTGCTTGAAACTGCAATCAGCAGAATTAATCTGAGATGATGGAGATTTAACAAAATCTAATATCAGTTTACAAAGGACTGCCAGATTTGTAGTTTTGTTTCTCATTTTCATATTTGGGTGATCAGACTCGTGCAATATAAGTTTTTTTTTTTTTTCAAAACAGCTGCAGATACAGAAAAATACTACTGTATTTGCTTATGTTTATAATTCATTCATCTGCAGCACTAAGCATGCCTTGTAATATATTTATTAAAATATATATCCTGGGAGGGTCAAGGGTAACTGCATTACAGCAAACATTATCCATTTGCCACTGAGTACTAGAAGCTGAGCTGAAAAAAGACTAGACATTAGTTACTATATTTCCCTACAGATTTGCCACACACATCCCTTCTATATATCTCTTTCTATCTAAAATGACATAAGTTATACTATGACTTCTGTCGTACTGATTTTTTCAGATCATTAGCAAAGTAGTAAAAAAGACACACTCACACTCACACACACACACACACACACACACACACACACACACACACACACACACACACACACACACACACACACACACACCTCAGTCTCTCTCACTCTCTATATATGTTTGTGTGTGTGTGTGTGTGTGTGTGTGTGTGTGTGTGTGTGTGTATGAGAAGAGCTCTATGAGTTATCACTGCACGCATTGCATCTCATGATGAAATGTTGGTGTTTTCTGTTGCTGTTACAATTTGTTGATTTATGTAATGGTTGAAGTTCATTATATCAAACAATATATAATTCAATGTCTGTCTGTCTGTCTATATATGAGTCAACCAGTGCTGGTCAAAGTACACTCCATTTTTATACATTTTATTCAAATTAAAGTGATCTTACTTAATGTAATACATTTCAAACAGAGATAATGGAAGTACAGTATTTGTCTGAGGTTGCTGAATACCAGAGATAGGGGACTATTTCTTTTCTCTTGCATTGTTTGAGTTTATAGTTGATATATTTTTATCTAGTTGATGCAGCACTCTCAGGCATGCTGTCACATTGCCGTATCTTGAAACAACAAATTTAAACAAATATCACAGTACTTGTGTGTCAATGATATCGTGAAGGACCACAAAAATGCATGACTAACAAATGATAGCAATACCATTTTCACCCAAGTACCTTTCAGAGATAACTGCTGCTTGCAGAAATCCTTCTCAGAAGTTTTTCACAGTGTTTTTTTTTCCCATAGTGAAAACTTCCATAGTGTGATGAGGCCTTTGGCAGATGCTTATGCCACAGTTTCAAAGCTCCCAGCATGGCCCATATGCTAATGGGGCATAGTGTAACAAACATTCCTGAATCGTACACTTTTCTCATTGTGCCAATATCCAAGGCCACAATAGGAGACTTGCTGACCTTCATACTTTCGTACTTGAGAAGCAGAATAAGCAGGTGTTGGTGGATCCCTCTTAGGTGCATATCCACCACCTGCTCACTTCTTCTCTTCACATCATTCCTGGCCACAGTTGTATAAAATGATGTCTCTGTTAAGCCTACCATTTCAGAGGTTGGCATTTTAATGAGTATTTATTTATTTTTATTTTATTTTTATTTTACATTTGTTGACCGGGAAAGTCCGACTAGGTTCCACAGATCCTGTTTTCAGTGGAGGCCCGGGGAGAAATGCTCCAGAAGCATGTTTTTAGAATGTGGGAGGAAACCCACGCGAATGCAGGGAGAACATGCAAACTCCATATAGAAGGCACCCCAGCCGAGAATCGAACCGGAGAACCTCTTGCTGTGAGGCGACAGCATCAACCGCTGCACCACTGCGCCGCCCAGTAGCAGCTTGAAACACAAAATTTCAGCATAGGTAATTGATAAATGCTTTGGGGCAACATCTTGCTAAAATGAATACCTTAATAAATAAATAAATGGAATGCCATGATATCCTTAGCATGACTGAAGCAGTCAGGTTTCTATTTATCAAAGATGTTGACCATAGCTGATTATTTAAAGCACCCTTACTACAGTGTGCAATTTTCTATATCCAACGTTTTCTTAAGGTCTGTAAATAGTGCCTGTAAATCTCCCTTTATCAAAATTGTTGTACTTGGTGTAGGTAAAGGACAAAATTACAGTAGTAATACTTTATCCATTTAAGTAGGTGATGCTCTGAAAACTGCTATAGGGATGTATGCATTTAAACTGGAAGTGGGGGATAAATATTGGCAGGGAGGGCAATGCTTGATCATTAAGAGATGTTGAGTTCATTGACAGGAGATTGTTAAATTATATAAGGAAATAATCTGGGCAAAGCTTTGCTGCACCACATTGAATGGTGCTTGTAGACATGGTATCATAAGGAGGTCTTCTTCCTGTTGTACCACACTGAATGGTGCTTGTAGACATGGTATCATAAGGAGGTCTTCTTCCTGTTGTACCACACTGAATGGTGCTTGTAGACATGGTATCATAAGGAGGTCTTCTTCCTGTTGTACCACACTGAATGGTGCTTGTAGACATGGTATCATAAGGAGGTCTTCTTCCTGTTGTACCACACTGAATGGTGCTTGTAGACATGGTATCATAAGGAGGTCTTCTTCCTGTTGTACCACACTGAATGGTGCTTGTAGACATGGTATCATAAGGAGGTCTTCTTCCTGTTGCACCACATTGAATGGTGCTTGTAGACATGGTATCATAAGGAGGTCTTCTTCCTGTTGTACCACACTGAATGGTGCTTGTAGACATGGTATCATAAGGAGGTCTTCTTCCTGTTGTACCACACTGAATGGTGCTTGTAGACATGGTATCATAAGGAGGTCTTCTTCCTGTTGTACCACACTGAATGGTGCTTGTAGACATGGTATCATAAGGAGGTCTTCTTCTTGTTGTACCACACTGAATGGTGCTTGTAGACATGGTATCATAAGGAGGTCTTCTTCCTGTTGTACCACACTGAATGGTTCTTGCAGACGGGATATCATAAGGAGGTCTTCTTTCTATAAGTAAGTTAATTTCTTTCCAGAAGTGTTTGGGTTAAATGTAAGAGGGTGATTTGTTTCTTTATTTGTAGATTTAGTTTGTGATTCTGATGGACTTCTTGGATAATTTATGCAAGACTATAAAGAAGGTGTGGTTGTCAGATGTTGGGCTCTGTTTCCATTTTTTCCATGCTTCATCCCTTAGAGTTAAAGATGTCTGACTCCAGTGGACAGCCATTCAGTTTTATTGGATTAATACAGTCTGTGGATAAGTGGGAAGAATTTGTCTTGCAGCTGGTGTAGAAAGTTGTTTAGGCTTTCAGCTGTGGCATTAGAGTCATATAAGGAAAGCATATGGTTCTAGTTGTGGCTGTGAGAATGGTTTTGAGTTTATCTATATTTCTGCTACTCTGCTTTCTGAAGACTTTTAATATGGTTGGTAGTTTTATAGCATGGCTGACAACTATAAAAGTGATTGGGCAGTGGTCACTAAATGATGTTGGCAGAATGTGTTTGTTGCAGATGGAGTCTGGTATCTTTGTTATACTCGAGTCAAATGTGGAGTTTTAAAAGATCTGAGATTAGGTTTTGTTGGTTTGTTTATGAGATGAAGGAGACCTAGGTCTGCTAGGAATGCACCCATGCTGAATGAAAGAGGGCAAAGATAATTAAGACTGAAGTCACCTAGAATGATTATGTTGCTACTTTTGTGACAGTTATTAAGGATGTTAGTGATGAGTGATTTGAATGCATTTATGGAAAAAGTGGGTGGTAGATCACTGTAGCGATTAGTAGTGGGTGGTAGATCGCTGTAGCGATTAGTAGTGGATTGCTTTGTGAGTTGGGAATTTATGGAGAATCCATTTAGGACTGGAGTCTGAGGAGGAGTTTCCTTGGGCAATGACTTTTGGGTTTAGGTTATTTCTGTACATAATTAAAGATCCTCTACCAGATCATTTGCCTGGTTGGGCATCATTGTCATATTTGTAAGAGGCTAAGAAGTGTTAAAGTCGGGGGATTCTTGTTTGATCCTGGATTCTGTGACTGCTAGAATGTCTAGCTTGAGCTTGCAAATAAAATCATGTATGTGGCTTAGCTTGTTTCTAATGCTATGTCCATTGAGAAGGCACAGACCAGTGTAGGAAATGAGTAGTTCTAACGTTGAGGAAAGGTAGGAGTTTGGGTCACTATTACTCTTAAGAAGGACTATAAGGACTATGAAGGATAGTCTGAAGGAGGTCTTTGGTGTTTTTAGGTAGAGAGAAAAATCATTCTGAGTGAGTCTTAGTTATATAGAAGAGTGATTCTGATGGTAGTGAGCTGGGAAATAGGTTTGGTCCGATTATTGGGGAGGTTGTGGCATGGTTTGCTGTTGGAAAAGTCATGGAAGTAGGAGTAATACACAATGCTATGATGAGTGGCTGTGTAAGTGTTTTATGAAGATCTTTATTTTTGGTTGTAGAGGGTGAGGGAGGTGAAGACGAAAGCAGGAGGAGGTAGTACATGCTAAGTTGTGGAAGGTGGAACATTTTACTGATTGAATATGTGTTGTGTTTGTGCAGGAAGTTGTAAGAGAGAGTTAAAACTTTCAGTAATATTGTAGAATTGCCTATAAGGGCAGTGAGATAAGAGGGTATGTGGTTTTATGGTGGTGTCTTTTTGAAATGAAAATTATTTATGTCCTGCTGTTTCATGTACCTAAACAACTTATTCTGTTTTATTGTGACATAATTGCTCTTACCTCCTGTTTTGAACCATGTGATGACCAACCTTTTCATGCTGGAAGTGCTTTCTAGTCTCAAAACATTCATAAAGCCATAACAGGAAAACCTTGGTCAGTTTCAAACTTCGTTACTGAATTTGACTGCTTAAGCAGATGTTATTTCATTAAATTATTTGGTGCTCGTCATTTTATTTTTGTATCTATATCTATACCTAACTATATGTATATATATATATATATATATATATATATATATATATATATATATATATATATATATAGACATATATGTATATAAAATGTGTGTGTATGTATATGGGTGGCATTGCTAAAGTTGACTGTTGTTTTGTCAGCACAGCAGCTGATCGACATTTGTGTGAGATCACTATAATACCATAGTTGGGGAATATGCCCTTTGCTCTGGTATTGTCCAAACTTGGAGTTATGATATTATCATAGGATCACAGGAGATTACTAGGCTAATAGCTCTGAAGGCCCTTACAAGCCTAGCCAAGAGTTTATTCCCGAAAAAGAAACCTCAATCAGCACCTGTTGCCCCTGTCAGTGAGGGACACAGGTGGAACCGCTGGGACAAATTTGTGGTTGCCCATCCATTTAACAAGGTTGCGCTTGAAGAGGGTCAGCAATGTACTTTGTTTAACATGTATGTGGAGTCTATTCCAGAGATGGGGCAGCCTCTGGGAGACAAACCTATAATCTCTCTAGCAGGTTTTGTTAATGTCACATATTAGATTTAAGCCTTTCAATTGGGTACTACACGAGCAGTTAGACTTACGGATATGGAGCATCTGTAGGAGAGCAGGGTCTAAGATTGCCTTGTAGGTGAGACACAGATCACCTCTGAGCAATCTGTACAATGCAGAGTAGAGTGATAGTGATTTGAGCCTGTCCACATAGGACTGGTGTTGGAGGCCATGTATTCTTCTTGTGAGGTATTTCTGTGGCCTTACCAGTTGGTGCAGGTGTGTGAAGAGGTACATACCAAATGGGGTGTTGTACTCTATTATTGGCCTAATGAGGCAGGAGTACAGAGAGGTAATAACCTCCTTTTTTCGGGGTGCAATTCCTTTACTTATAAGATGAACCAAGTAAAAGGCTTTTCTGACCACTGCCGCTACATGATGGTCAAATGTGAGATTGTTGTCAACTTGTGTACCCAGGTGTCTCACCACAGGTTGTGTGCTTTGGGGTTACATCTAATTTGGTAATCAGTAGGGGTCATGTTTTTACAGAATGGTATGATAATACATTTTTTGTATTTAACTTAAGGCCATGACTTTAGCACCAGTCATTTGTTGCTGTGAGACCCTCTTGAAGTATGTTAACATCATTTGGGGAGTCAATGACAGCACCCAACTTACAGTCATCCACAAACTTTGTCAGCCACAGGCCTTTTGTCTTTGCCTGGACCTCTGAGAAGTAGATGCCAAACACTAGGGGTCCCAGGACAGATCCCTGGTGGACACCACTAGTGACATGTCTGCTATTGGAGGCAGTGGCACCAATTTTGACCTTGTGGATCCTATCAGTGAGCCAGTTGGTCACCCACCTGATGAGATAGGGATTTACACTAAGTTCTGTTAGCTTTTCAATGATGCCCAAGTGGGGGCTTGTGTCAAAGTAAGCTGTGTTTACTGACTTTCCCTCATCCAGTGCCTTGGTGACAGTCTCAAAAAAGTCAACCAGTTTCAACAGGCAAGATTTGCCCTTGATGAATACGAACTGGGTGGGTTCAAGTGCTTGGAGATTGCCTATGTCCTTGTTTATGAGGTCTATAATAATATGCTCCATGGCCTTATAGATTAGACTTGTCAAGCTAATGGGAGGATAGTTTCCAGGGTCAGAAGTGGCACCACCTTTGTGCATTGGGATGACAATGGCAGTTCTCCACTCTGCTGGAATGAAGCCTGTACTTAGGCTATGGTTTAAAAAGGTGCTCAATGGCGAGGCTAGTTCTTGCTGGAGATGTTGCAGAATACAGCCTGAGATACTATCAGGTCCCGTGGCAGCTGTGTCCTTTGCCTTGAATAGGGACTTTAACACTTGATCTATGGAGATATGAGGTGCAAGGCAAGTATCGAGGATTTCGAATGGGCCTTTAGGGGGGACAGGGAGATGAAGTTTGCGCTAAACCTATCTGCTAGCAGGTTGCCTAAGTCAACAGGATCAGTGTAAGTGGTACTGTTAAGAACTAATTTGGAACAAACCTGGCCTTTGCATTGGAGGTTTCTGACATATCTGAAAAAGGCTTTGTAGTTACCCTTTGTTTCGGAGGCTAGTTTTGATTCATAATTGTCTTTGGAGGTTTTCACTAGTGATCTAATTTGCTTGTTGAGGCTAAGGAGGGAGATTTTCCAATTGGGAATTTTTGCCTTTTTACCCTTGGACAACAGTTTCTTCCTTTTGTTGTAAAGCATGTTGATAGAGGATGTCCACCACATATGTTTGTGTTTCCTTGAGGAGCAGGTTTTAGTTCTGTTGGGTATGGCTGAGTCCATGCAGTTGTACAGGTGCTTGTATACTGCACTGGCATACTGTTCAGCATAGTTGTCTGCATCCTCTGAGGGGGGCAGTGGTGTGAAGCTACTGATACCCTCCCTTAGAATGTTGTAGTCAGTTTTTGAGAATTTTTTTAGCCTGGTTATGGCTGGGGGGGTTGGACAGGATAGACACTTTGAATGAGACAGACCGATGGTCTGATCTCACCAGGGAAGATCTTACTATAGGGGTAGTGCAGCAGTTGCCCATGTTGGTGAGAACCAAGTCTAGAATGCTATCTCCCCTTGTGGGGGATGAGACAAGCTGGTCTAGTGCATTAGAATTGATGAAGTCAAGGAATCTTTGGGTGAGTACATTAGAGTAGGAATAGTTCACCCAGTTTATGGTGAGGTAGTTGAATTCACCTAGGATCAGAGTGTTGGGGGGTACCTTGATGGACCTAAGTAGGCCCAGGTAGGAGGAGTGGGTGTCCTGAGTTATGGAGGGGTTCTATAGCTAACTATAACTTGGATGGGTGTCTTGCCAATTGTCAATTGCACCTGGAGAAGTTCTAGTGCATCATGCTGGCAAACCATTGTGGAGGGGTGCTTGTCTTTAATGAAAATAGAAACTCCACCACCCTTAATCTTCCCGACCTCATTTTGGGGTTGGAATGTGTGGAATGAGGTATAGCCTGGTAAGGCATGGGTGCTCTCTGCAACCTTGAACCAAGTTTCCATGACTGCAGAAATGTCAACATTTTCCAGTATATATACACATTTATGCACACATATATTTTATATGCATATATATATATATATATATATATATATATATATATATATATATATATATATAGGTTCATAGGTTGGTACTGGGCTATCTGCCCGAAGGCATATATTAGCCCAGCCACGTTGTGCGGTATTCACTGCCCCTTTAGTAGTTCCCTAGACCCTTGTACTAGCAGCTAGTACCCTTGGCCCCTATCTAGTAGTGCTGTTGGTGTGATCCCCGGTGTGAACTTTCTGTTACCCATCCACTCATCAAGGTTCCTCTTGAAGAGTGATAGTGAGGGGCTCTGTCTTATGTAGATTGGGACCCTGTACCGCTGTGGTCTCTGCAGCTGCTGGAGATGTCTAGCCAGGTACATTCCAATTGGTGCATTGTACTCAATAATGGGTCTGATGAGGGAAGAGTAGAGGGGCACCACTACATCCTTAGATCTTGACGCGAACCCTTTCGTGATCAGATGGGTCACATAGAAGGATTTTCCAACCACTTTGGCAACATTGTTATCAAAGGAAGGCTGGCTATCTACTTGGGTCCCTAGATCCCTTATTTCTTCTTCAGATTTCAGGGGATTACCTCCTATGTTGTAGTTTGCAGGTACTCTGTTTTTTCCAAAGGGGATTACTACACATTTTTTTGCATTTAGCTTGAGACCATGGCTTTGACACCATGCAGCAGTCTCATTTAGGCCCTTCTAGAGGATCTCCATGTCGGCCGGAGACTCTATTATAGCACCCAGTTTGCAGTCGTCCGCAAACTTAGTCAGCCACACCCCTTCCGTGCTTGCTTGTACTTCTGAGAAGTATATGCCAAACAGGAGGGGCCCCAGGACAGAGCCCTGAGGCACACCACTCATTACTGTTCTGGATTCGGACATAGATCCCGCTACTCTTACTTTATGGGATCTGTCTGAGAGTCAGTTTGCGATCCATCTTGTGTCGTAAGGGTTTATGCCCAGGCTGGTGAGCTTATCAATAATACCTGAATGGGGAATAATGTCAAATGCTTTAGCAAGGTCAAGATAAGCCTTGTGTACCTCCTTTCCCTTATCTATAGCCTGAGTAACTGTCTCAAAGAAATCCACCAGGTTCAGGAGGCATGATCTGCCCTTGATGAAGCCGAACTTTGTGGGGTCCAGTGACTGGAGGTTCCCAATCTCTCCATTTATGAGTTCCATAATGATTTGCTCCATAGCCTTACAGATCAGGCTGGTCAGGCTTATTGGTCGGTAGTTCCCAGGGTCAGCTGTGGCCCCACCCTTGTGTAGCGGGACCACCGTTGCCGTGCGCCATTCTATGGGCACATATCCTGTGGAGTGGAGAGGCTGAGACTGAACAGGGTATATATATATATATATATATATATATATTTTTTTTTTTATTGATATATATATGTATATATATATATATATATATATATATATATATATATATATATATATATATTTAAGTAGAAGGGGCTGTGGGTGCAGTTGGGGGTTGTAAGAGTATTGCTTGTTTGTTGCATGCTCTATGGTTCTGCCTTAGAGCATACATTTTTCATTGTCTTTTTTTTGTCCTTTAATTTCACCTTTCACCCAGTGCACATACACGTGCACATACATACACAAACACACACATATATATATATATCTACTTTAAAATTCTGAATTACCATAATGTCGAATCACAAAATACTGAGAACGGAACATCAAAAACCCACAATACGGAAAACTTAAAGCAACAAAAACACAGAACACTGAAAGTTTACATCACTGCATCCCATAACATTGAAAATCAGAATGCACATGTAACTAACACCCCCTCCACCTAAACTAAAACTAACCAACAAACACACTTATTACAATATTTACGCAGGGGGGAAGCCCCTACTCACTTATACCAACACTCATCACAGCACTAACATGACTTCCTTAAAAGCAATAAATCTATCACTCATAAACACCAATATTTACCTGTTACCTTATAAACTTTTAATAGACATTACATCTACTTTAAAACCACAAAACATACCATCTGTCATGTTAGCTCACAGCAATCTACAAAATCTTAAAGCGATATCACAAAATTAACAAATTTAACCATAAACATCTAACATTTTTATTGATACACGACTCAGTATTTTAAATTTTCAATATTATGTAGTTACAATGATGTAATTCTTCAGCGTTCTGAGTTTTCAGTGTTCCAGTGTCAGTGTTTTGTGGTTCAACATTACAGTAATTCAGTATTTTAAAGTAGACCCATATATATATATCTGTACACACACACAAATATATATATATATATATATATATATATATATATATATATATTTATGGATCTACTTCATATGGCCGACATTTCAGAATGCCGACATTCATATGGCCAAGACCATATGATCAACATTTGAAATGTCAACCATAGAAGAAAAAATAAAAAACACAAACAAAACTAAACTTCACGCTGCTAGCAGGGGGGCTACGCACTGCACGGAGATGCTGGTTCCACATGGTCGACATTTTGAATGTCGATCATATGGTCTCGACCATATGAATATCGACATTCTGAAATGTCAACCATGTGAAGGAAACTCATATATATATATATATATATATATATATGTGTGTGTGTGTGTGTGTGTCTATATATATATATATATATATATATATATATATGTATCACAGATGGAACCTTCCCACTGTAGTATGATCTGAGTTAATTTATAATATTAGCAAGGTACATGGGGATACAGGAGGCCATACCCCTGAAAAAAATAGATTTTATTTTAATCTTTGTGATTTGATTTGACAGGTACTTGAATCTTTGTGATTCATACTGTAGATATGAGTCAAAGATTCATGTGACATACACATATACGCACACACAGAAATCTCTCTCTCTCTCTCTCTATATATATATATATATATATATACACACACACATACATATGCAGAAACACACACACACGAAATGTCAAGTCTGAGATGACATAACCAAGGAGGCAGCAGAATATTTGTTAGTTTGTAAACTTTCTGTATCGATTGTTCCCTCTCCTTCATGCTTGAGCGAATTCATAAATAGTTCTGAATAAAATCAGTAATTTAAAACAGAAATTATGCAAAGAGTAAAGAAATGGATGAGCATGTTGTTAAAACTTGAAACAATCAAGTGTTTAATTCCAAAGGGTGTGAACATGATAAGTAAAGCTTGTTAAAATGGGAGATTACAAAATGGGAAATGATCAGATAGGATGTTCTCAAAATAAATAATACTTTAGATTTTCATGGTGTACTGCAGCTGAATTCGCTCATGCCAGCACACTGTTTGCTTTCCTTGTGTAGGTGCGTATTTGCCACTTGTGGATGCAGCATAAAACACAACACAAACACATCATTATTCTTACTATCCTGCACGATAATACGGATTGGAGTGCTGCATACAGTGCCAACAAGAAATCAAAACTTAGCCCGATCTTTACTATTAAATGACTAATGAAATGGGTGGGGGAGACACTGTAAAGGGCATGAGACAGACAAACAAATCTAAGGGGAAGTAGAGGTGGTGAGGAGACAGAATGCTAGGTGTAAACTAGAAAGGCCTTTTATCCCTGTTATGCAAATGAAATGTAAATAATAGCATTAATATTAAAACAGGACATTGACATTTGGTATACTACATACATTTCAAAAATATCAAAATTAATAAGTACAAAAAATATTTGCACTTATAAAAAAATACAGAAAGGTATATACATAGATTTTAGATTCAGGACTCATTCAGCTTAGGCAGATGATTCCCAGTAACATTGATTTACAGGTTCTTAAAAATGTGAAATTCTGTTTTCACAAGATAAATTCTGTGAATTATACTCAGGGATATTAGTATAATGCTGTTGTTTGTACCATGATCTCACTATAACATTTTATTGATACAGAGAGTAAAAGTAGTAGAGAGTATATGTTTTGGATCTTTAGGTATCATGCCATAAGAAGAAATTGAAAATCAAGGCCACTAATCGCTGTCTTCCACGGTAACTGGCAGAATTTAAAATGGAGTCCCACACATCCTATGTACACCATGACGGTGGTACAAGCATTGATGCATAGTGTGACACATGCTAGATGTCACCAGAGAAGGTACATCCATAAGTAGGAAAGGTGAACTTCAATTTTTTCCTCACCTAATGCTGAACTGTTCCCTCCTTGACAGATTAATTACTTAATTATTGATTACTGAAGTGTAATAGTGAAGTCCCAGATTCAGGCTAAAATCTCTTACTTAAGTATAACGCTGTACCTCATGCTGATGACAAAAGCACTGTACTTCCACCTTGGCTTTGGATGGCTCCCTATGCTGTCTGTTGGGTAAGTTTTTTCATGCTTTTAATGTACATAACTGGATTAGGTTCTTTTTACTGACTTTGCATTACTTTAAATCAGTATTAAAGCAGGAGGCAGTAAACTTATCTAGTCTGGGTTTGAGTGCATTCAGACTTCGACTTCCTCTTTTCTGTCTTCTCCCTCACTTCTCCATCTGTTCCATTCCTTTTAGAAGGTTCACTGAATTCCTTCACTACTGCCATTTCTGGTAGTCCATTCCACTTGTGCACAACCCTTTTCAAGTGCTTTCACAAATCTAAAGATTAGGTGACCCACGCTCTCTACTGCCTGTGGCCCCATCACAACCCTCTGTCATTCAGGACAATGTCATCACACTTCCCTTAAATGGCCCTGTGCATCCATATCATAACCCCTTGTTTCTTCTGATATTAAGTAAGAAAAGATTTAACTACTTTAGTTTGTGGCCACATCCTTTTCATGTGATGCACCCCTCTAATGATTCTCCTCGACACTCCTACCAGCAACCTGACACCCTTTTGTAAGGTAAAGGGCAACTAATTCACTAAAGGGATTCCAACGGATTAAACAACAAGCAGCCATAAACAAGTACTTGCTGATTATATACAAGGCAAGATAATAGAAACCAGAGAGACTGTGTGAAGCAGACAAGCAGCACCTCAGATAAAGACCTAAGACAGACACATGAAAACTGATTACTTATAACAGGGACTGGAGTACAACTGGAAGTCCCTGAAGCATGTGTTGCATGGACAGACATGTTAACCTGCAAAATTAAGAGACATTTCTCAATGAACTGTAAAGATCTCTGTGGCAGATTTCAGGGACAACAACCACAGGTTTACAATATGTGTGACAGATATATATGAGAGTGAGAGAAGTGAATGACACAGCAGTAAGGTGACAATTGTGTTGCCTGGTACAAAGAGATATTATGCAGGCTACATGGGTAACTAAAACGTTTCCTGTTAACATACACTTTTCTGTGATGGTATTAATGCATTTTTTGGTAACAATGACAGCACAAATAATAAAGGAAAGGGCTGATGATATCCTACAGACGATGAATGCAAATGAAAAACCTCTAATCTCACAACTTTTTTAAGTTTATAAGAGCAATGGTACTTTTCTGTTATCGGGGCAACACTTCCAATGAGCGCTTGGAATCTTGGCATGCACTCGTAATGATCTCACAGATGCTGATATGATCTAGTAATTTGGTTTGCTAAATATAATTATCCACATCTAGGATGGGAGCATTTTTGGTTTTTTCCTTTCAACTAAGAAACGAAGGAAAAATGTCAAATAAGTGAAGTTGGCAAAAATATGAAGAGCAGACATCTAGCGTTTTTTTTTTTTTTTTAGTTGGCATCCACTTAGTTACTCACCTGACTGAGTTACCACAGTAGTATATGCACACAGTGATCATGCTATGTATATAGAATAACTAAAATGAGTCCCTAATTTGGATCTTTGCTCCATCATTATTTTTAGATTTGTTCAGATTTATTGTACTAAAAGGCTGAGAGGTATGCAAATGTTGTTGTTTTAAACAACTCTAGTGTTAAAGATGTCCTGTATGAACATCATTCATATGACTATGGAGGGACATCATTTGGGAGACGATTAGGGAAGTAATGGAGCATAAATATTCCGAATGAGTGCAAGAGTAAAGCACTCAAGCATAGCAAATTTTCAGAAGTGATTCATTCTGACACCTGCATGTTTGCTTGAAACTTTAATGGGCAGAATATTTTTCACATGAGAGAGGCAGGCTTCCATATGAAGCCCTTGAATGAGATCGCATGAGCATTTGGACATTGTTCAAGTCATCAGTCGAGCTTGAAATCATCCCTGACATTCATAGTAGTAGCAAGTGATTTCTCAGTAACCACACTTTGAAGAAATACAGAGCAGTTAAGAATCAGTGCTGTTTAACTAATCGCATACTAGTTATTTAGAATGTTATACAAAGCAGTTAAGAGGTACTGCTGTTTAACCAATCGCGTACTAGCTTTAGAATGTTGTACAGAGCAGTTGAGAATCCGCATTGTTTAATTAATCACATACTAGTTACTTAGAATGGTAGAATGTTTCTTTTCTTTTGTATTTTGGTATCAAGGGTCTATTTTCAAGAGTCATTACTTAGCATCTACATGTGATGTGTGCATTATCTTTTCAAAGCAGCTGCGACTAAAACTTTAGTTTCTTGTAGCTTTTTCAAACTCGGTCATCTGTCTGACTTTCTGCCCCGAAGCATGTCTTTGTAAAGTATTTTTTCCCAATGGGTAGAGGGCATCTAGATATTATGACCAGTTTCATTCACTTTAATCAAGACTTAAAAGACAGCGCTCTGTTAAATTCCCTTGCATAACTGCCACACATCACACACCTATTCCTTATATACAGTTTCTATTAGGTTTATTTGGCTGTGAAGACACATAGCAATACTGTAAATAAATCTTATGCCATAAGTGGACATTGCCCATTTTACTCTGCTTAGAGTCTTCTGCTTTTAAATCGGCCAAAAGTACAGGGTTGTTGGTTGTGGAAATGTCGTTGCATTATAAACTTCTATCAACCTGGTACCCAGCATTTCGTGTTTTGTCTCTCTCCTGTGATGTCACTATACCACAGCATCAGCAACATGTTCTTACCTCACAGATCATGACAGCCATACTGCCATTTCTTCCTTGCTGGACAGTCATTGCCTAAATGATACAGAACAAATATTGAGGCATTTTACTGATTCCACAAAACCAGGAAAGCTAACTTTTCCATGCAGTGTACACCATCTGTATGCACTTAGTTGTTACTGGGGCATATTTATTGTGAGATCTTTGTTAATAAACTTAACCAATTTATTTCTTTTTCTCTCTCTCCATGCTTTTATCCATCTATCTATTCATTAATCTGTTTAACTTTATATTTATCTGGCTATTTTTTATCTGTCTCAAAGAAAGAGACAAAACACTGCAGCTGCAGATGAATTATATATAATTAATCAATAAAATAAGGCAGAGTATATTGTATGACAACAGTTCTGCTTGTTTAGGTCAAGACTTGGCAAAACTTAATGATTTCAAGTCTAGAACTTATTTTATTACACAATACATATCACTAGAGAAAGTCTCATTTGTTGTTATGCAGACTATTTCTTTAGTAACAACATAAAATGTGTGTGTTTGTGTATGTACATATACTATGCAGTCTCATTTTTAGTTGGAGGAAATTGTGGTATGGCAGTCACAAATGCCAAATTAGGTATAGTATTTTTAATTATCACCTTTTTTATTTGCAGCCATAGCACCAGTATGCATTGCTTAACAGGAAAGTAATTTTGTGGATTAACTATGTGCATCATTGCATATCCAGCTTGTCTCATTGTTACACTGTATAAATGGTATTTTGTAAGGAGCAACATGTCTCCTGACCTTCACAGCAATACAATCCCCTAACTCACTGCCCCTAAGATGAGTAAATTATCATCTACCAGTTATTACAAGTCTCACTGGGCCACCTCTGGTAGTCTGGTTACTGTAACTAGGTCAGCAGAAAGGGCTAAAAGCTCAGCAACATTAGAACTTACCGGCTCTTATTAAACAAAGTTGTATGGTGGACATACATATAGTGATTTTGCTGGATAACATAATCAGTACTCCTGTATCTACATAACCAATTGTATTTCTTGAATTTCTATGTCCATAATAGAGCAGAAGAACAGCACAAGATAGGCTGCACTTGAGCAAACAGTATTGTTACCCTCTTGCCATGTTACCTGATGTGTGGTTATATACTATAAGAAAACCCACTGTGTAGAGTATTATAGCAATCACACACTGGACTCGTGAATATATATTAGATATATATTTGTTTGATGGCAGAAAGACATAATAATTCTAACTGGTCTGCCCTTTTAAATGATTTAGTCTTATACTTCCCGTCCATCCCTGAATTCACACTCACCATTTTCCACCTGTTCTTTACCCTCTTGAAAGTCTCCATAGATTCCCTGTCCATCACTCATTCCAGTAATCCACTGCAAGAATGTACAACCCTCTCTGTAAAAACGTATTTTGAGCTCCAGGTAGTAGTTAGTCCTTCCAATCTGCTAAATGTGCCTGCACTTCCTCCATCTGTACTTCTTGTTCAGAATGACCCCTTCACATCTCTCTCTGGTTCATTGGTCAGTGCTGGACTAACTGCCCTTGTGGGCCATTTTTAAAGTCTAGCCAATTTTTCCCATTTGAAAAGCAAACATTGCACCTTGTGTTTGTAAAGCAAAACCTTAACCATTATGCCAACCCTCAACCACCAGCAGTATTATGCTGTCCCTCTTGCCTCATATTGCTCCTCCTTTATCCTACAGATCATTATGATTTGTTTCCTCTGAATTCCAACCAGCAGCCAAATGTACTTTTCCTTATATGACCTCCAGAACTCAACCTAGTACTCAACTTGTGGTCTGACTATGTAGATAAGAAGCACTCTCCATTTGCTCCCATAATCTGTTGCACTATGAATTCACTCCAGAATTCTGTTTCTTGCTGCCATTCAGATGTTCAGGTCGTCCGATCCATGTGTGGTCAACAAACCCAGATCATTTTCCTACTCTGTTGCCATCACTACTACTCCCATGATAACTCCAGATCAGGGTTGATGTGCATAAGTGCAGACCTTTACATTTATTTGCACAGAACTTCAACTTACCCCTTCTCTGCCACCCCCTTTGAGCTTGCTGCACCTACCTCCTGTGTTACCAACAAAGACAATAATCCTGCTATGCATTCTGTCAGATATATCTCCAATCATAAAAGAGGAAAAGCCTGTTATGCATTCTGTTAGGTATATCTCCAGCAAGAACACCAAAGAGTCCTATTAACAAGGCTATCTCCTGGGCTACTCCACTCATCACTTTCATAATTTCCAACATTATCCCTATCATGACAACCCTTTGTAGTCTACTATTCAATGTGCAACTCTCAAGTTCTTTAGTTGCAGACCTATTCTAAACCGTTCCTGTTTTTCTACCAGCCTCCTAGTTGGGAGACAAGCAAAGGACTTGATGAAGTCCAGGCAGATTTTACCTTCTGGTGCTCCCATAACAAATTATTCTGCAACTCAAGCATAAAAATGGATTTGATAAACAGCTCTTGTCATGAACCCACATTATTTCAGCTGAGCCAGGGATAATTTTAAGAAATTTCATTACAAAGGAGGAGTATGGCTGAACACTCCGATTTTACATTTGCTGCTCATTCATTGGCACTGAATTTCTGCTGGGTGGGCATGTCTGATTGTGCACTATTTCTAGTATGAGTATGCATATTGTGGTTATTTAAACAGAACTCACAACAGGGCTTCTTGAAAATTAGTGGCTTTATTAATTTAGTTATACTTTATATTTTTCTCCCATTTGTCTGTGAAATACTGAGTCTCTCTAATGGCATATGGGACGTGGAATTGTTTAGAAGTTATAATATAGCGATAGGTAAGTAATAGGCTAGCTGCCCTTGCTGGCCATTTTAAGCCTAGCCAGTTTCCCTATTTGTGCTTGAAATAACCTATCACTTTTGGCTATAGATTGGCCTTGCCCATCCCATGATTGATAATTATATATTACCTCTAATGAGGATAACTGGGGTCATAACACTGATAATTGGAGGAGATCCATGCATGGGATAAAGGATTTCGGAGCTGCCTCTTTTCTTCAGTAAGTAGTACTGGGGGCAGTCTAGGGGACATTTTCTGTTTCCCATCCACAGATCTAAATTGAGCCTGAAAATGAACAGGGATGAGCTTTGTTTTATGTGGATGAGGAGTCTGTTCCACAGCAGCGACATCCTCTGCAAGATATACCTGTCCTTCCAAACCACTCTGTTGATGTTACAAAAGAGGTTCAGATCTCTAGACCAGGTATTTTTAATGGCATTTGACTTACTGATGTGCAGTGAATCTATCAATAATGGGTTGGAGAATGCCTTTTATGCCAGACACAGGTCACCTCTTAATACTCTGTAGGATACGTAGTATAGCTACACAGCTATGATTTGTCCATGAAAGACATGTTTAGGCCTTGTATCCTTTTAGTAAGGTATCTCTGTGGGCATTCCAGTTGTTGAATGTGTCTCGACAGATGCATGCCAAAAGGGGCATTATAATCAATTACTGACCTAATGAATGTGTAAAGGGGGACAGTGACATCCCAAGATCTAGATACAGTCCCTTTGTTTATAAGCAATGCAATACAGAAGGACTTTCTTACAACAATAGAGACATACTGGTAAAAAATTAGGTCACTGTCACATAAGTTCCAAAATCCCAAACTCTCAGGTGAGTATTGTCAATGTGGTAGTTCTCTGGGGTAGATCACTTCTCAAAGGATACAGTAATTCATTTTGGGGGGTATTTAGTTTCAGTTCATTATTTTGGCACAAGTTATTCATCTGAGATAAGCATTCCTGCAAGATGGCCAAATTATTTGGGGATTCAATGACTGCTCCTAGCTTTCAGACATCTAAAAGCTTAGTCAGCCAGAGCTCTTTGGTATTGGTTTTTACTTTAGAAAGTATATGCCAAACAGGAGATTCCAAACACAAAGCCCTGGGGAACTCTATGATGACTGATCTCTTTGCTGAGGTAACTTCCTCTATTTTGATTATCTGCATCCTATCTGTGAGCCAGGTTGGTAATCTAGTGGGTGACCTAGGGACTTATACTAGTTAATTTAACTTTTTTACTATTCCTGACTGGGGAATTGTGTCAAAAGCTTTGTCCAGGTCGAAGAATGCTGTGTGTATCACTTTGCCTTTATTCATTGCTTTGGTGAACCTTTCAAAAAAATCCACTAGGTTGAGTAAGTGTTACCTGCCCTTGATGAATCCAAGCTGAGGTGGTTCCAGAGTTTGGAGATTCCTATGTCCTGATTGAATAATTCCATGATTAATCTTTACATGGATTTGCATATGAGACTTATGGTTCTATAATTGACTGGGTCTGAGGAAGGTCCTTCCTTATGCAGGGGAGTGACTGCAGCTGCTCCCTATTCATTTGGTACAAAATCTGTATGGAAGCCAAGATTGGTAGTATTAAGGATGTGGCTAAATCGTGCTTCATGCTATTTAAGATACATCCAGAGATATTGTCAGTACCCTTCGATGCAGTATTTTTAGTTTTTGTTAACACTTTAAGGACTTGATCTTTTGTGACAGATGGAGGTGAGACAGTTTCAGGTATATCTTGAGGGGCATATGGAGGGGAGAGAGGGTTAAAGTTACCGCTACATTTATCAGTCAGTAGGTTTGCTATATCTTCAGCCTCAGTCTAGGTAACATCATTCACAATCAGCTCATCGCATTGCTGCATTGTGCTTTTGAGATTTTGAACATAACTAAAAGAAATACCTTGTAATAGTCTCTGGTTTGGGTAGCTATTTTGGTCTCATACTCGGTTTTGGTGGATTTTAATAAGCTCCTGAGTTGTTTATTTCAGTGATAAGGGCTCTAACATTCTGGGGATTACTTTTCTTGCTTTTGGTCAAAATGGTTTTCATTTCATTACAAAGCTTGTTGATATTATGGTACCACAATGTGGGTTTGTTTCTGGGGTTTGCCCTGCACTTGTCCCTTTAGGGTAGATCTGCATCAATGCAGCTGTTTACATGCAGATATAGTGTGGTGGTTTTAGGGTAATCAGTGGATTTCATTCACCTTATCATTGGTTTACTTATACTTTGTTTTCTCTCTTCCCTTCTTAGCATTGTTTATTCCTTTCAATTTTCATTATAAACTCATATATCCTGAAATTTAGCCAGACTGGATGCTGCTTTTTCTGTGAATTATTTCTGTTTTTAGATACCATACTTTTGCCAATTCTTCAGTCCTTTCATGATGCATCCCACAACTTATTAATTGTGGCCGTATCCATCTCCTAGTCCATGTTACTTTTGTTTACTTTTACTTTTGTTGGTGCTAACAGCATTACAGATTGACCGTATACCATTCTGAAATCCCAGACATTTGTCTTTCTTCCCATTTCCTGCCTTAATATAAGTTTTCTGAGCCACTTTTAGGAAATAATTTTGTCCGTTGAAGAACCAGGTTAGTAATGTTCTTTCTCTTTATGATTCCCTCCTTTTACTCATATCAGTCTTTCATCACAGGCATCTACTCCCATTTGCATGTTCCTCCTTTCAGTGAAGAGGGACTTATCTTCCTTTAGTGCTGAAATTAAAGTGACCACTGTTGTAGGCATCAAGCTTCTGTCTTTACAGTTTGTGCTACACCTGCTGTAAAATCATTTGTTTAGTTACCTTGTTTCACAAAAGTTAATTAAGCATGCAGAACAGCAGACCTATGAAACTACTTGCTTCGGCTGAGTTTGTATCAAAAGGGATGTTAGCAAAATTGTATTGCCTTTTCAAACTGGCACCATGTGAATCAAAGGTTACCTATCAAAACATCTACTCTTCATAACATCTAAACTTCAAAACATCTAAAACTCATAAGATTGAATCTCAAAACATTGAAAACTACAAAGCAAGTATAAATAACATCACACAGAGTTTTAACTCGGCAACATAAAACAATCTACTGCCAATCATTAGCGGACCGGAGTTCTGCTGTGGCGACCCCTAACCGGGAAAAGCCAAAAAGACAAAGAAGAAGATGCAGGGGGGCAAGCCCCCCTGCACCCCCACCCCACCCCC